>NC_081162.1:28684185-28759185 GCF_012432095.1 Onychostoma macrolepis
CGCTCAGCCAATCACGGCAGACGAGCATCAGAAAATATTATTTCCATCACCCACGTCTGCAGAGACTGGAAATATTTGTGTTTCATAAAAGCATTCAGTCCAAGTGTTTTCACAATCTAAGAGAGTATCATACTTGTTACTTGAAATAAAATTATACATTAATAATATAATAATATTTATTTAAAAAAATTAATATAATTTTTAAACTTATTTTAATTAAGCTAGTTCTGAAAGCAACATTTCTCAAGAAATAATTAAAAAAACACCAACAATTATAAATAAAACCACACAAAAAGTTACTAAAACTTCAACAAACATGTAAGTAATTTTTCATTTAGTTTAACTTGATGTTTTAAAATAATTAAAATATATAGACACAAAAATTGTAAAACAATTACACAAAAAATTACTATGAGTGTAACAAAAATGTAAAAATAAAAAACAGAAAATATAAAAATAAAAAACACATTTTTCCCAATTTTCATTTTTAGTTTAACTTCATGTATTAAAGTAACTAAAACTAAAACTGTAAAAAAAAAAAAAAAAAAAAAAAGAATTACTAAAACTTTAACAAAAATTTAAGTAAACAAAAACTAATTAACTAAATAACTCATTCAAACTATTAATAAAAACTACAATATTATCTCAGTTATACTAAAATATTGGACAGCTTTTAAAGGGACAGTCCACCCAAAAATGCAAATTCTGGTTTCAAAATGGTTTGGGTCTTCTATAATATGGAGAAAAATACTATGGGGACCAGAAACGGTTTGGTTCCCAACATTCTTCAGAATATCTCATCTCGTATTTAACAGAAGAAAGAAACTCATACAGGTTTGGAAAGACATGAGGAAGAGTAAATGATGACAGAATGATCTTCTTTTGGGCGACTGTTCCTTTAAAAGTCGTCTTCCTCCATAACAGAAGATCTCCTCGCTGTTCTCCTGTAAGACGTCCAGAGACACTCGCTGCAGTATATTTAAGCGCAGTAAAACAGCACAGGTACAGTGTTTAGTTCATAAACGTCACATTACTCGCGCCGCGCTCAGGGCATCATGACAGCGCCTCTAACAAGACACGCTATTTACTGGGAGAGATGTTTGAGTTGGACACGCTGACGGTCAAACACCACCAAACAGAGCCATTGGCTGGATTTATAGCTGGTAAATATGGCTGATAATGGGCAATATCGACGAGAGACGTGTGTACAATATTCTTTAGAAAAGCATTCCAGACTCAGGGTGGGAAAAGCCGGAGTAATAATTCTGCAGCGCTCCGACAGGCCAAAGAAAGAATGAAGGAACTGACAGACTCCAATCCCAGAATAAACACGCAGTGCTTCACCGGTGTTTACATCTGAGTTATCCTTCATATGCATACAGACATACACGAGGCTGTCTATTTAACACGTTCGTTTGGTGCAATTAATTATGGAATGAGTAACGTGTTAAAATTATACACTGACGCAGGACTGACTGTTAGAATGAAGTTATGTGAGCCTAAAATTCAAGATATGAGTGCAAAAAATCACCTTCTTGTATGTATATCATGTGATATACACTACCAGTCAAAAGTTTTTTATGTTTTTTAAAGAAGTCTCTTCTGTTCACCAAGCCTGCATTTATTTGATCCAAAGTACAGCAAAAACAGTACAATTTTGAAATATTTTACTATTTAAAATAATGTATTTCTGTGATGCGCAGCTGTATTTTCAGCATCATTACTGCAGTCTTCAGTGTCACATGATCTTCAGAAATCATTCTAATATGCTGATTTGCTGCTCAACAAACATTTCTGATTATTATTATCAATATTTAAAACAATTGAGTACATTTTTTTCAGGATTCTTTGATGAATAGAGAGATCCAAAGACTAGCATTTATCTGAAATAAAAAGCTTTTGTAACATTATAACTTTAGGGGGGTTATTAACACTTTTATTTAGCAAGGATGCTTTAAACTGATCAAAAGTGACAAAAGATTTCTATTTCAGATAAATGCTGTTCTTCTGAACTTTCTATATTCATCAAAGAAACCTGAATAGAAAAGAAAAACTCAGCTGTTTTCAACATAATAATAATCAGAAATGTTTGTTGAGCAGTAAATCAGCATATTAGAATGATTTCTGAAGATCATGTGACGCTGAAGACTGCAGTAATGATGCTGAAAATACAGCTGCATCACAGAAATAAATTACAGTTTAACACATATTCACATAGAAAACAGTTATTTTAAATAGTAAAACTTTTTCAAAACTTTACTGCTTTTGCAGTACTTTGGATCAAATAAATGCAGGCTTGGTGAGCAGATCAGACTTCTTTAAAAAACATCAAAAATCTTACTGTTCAAAAACTTTTGACTGGTAGTTTTAGATACAATATTATCTGTTTTGCTCAGTTTTGCACATGAAAATAGTTCCAATCAAAGGCACACCAGGGGCCTCATTTATAAAGCGTGCGTACGCACAGATTTGATCGTAGAGTGTGCGTACGCTTAAATCCACGCCAGCGCTCATATTTATAAAAACGGTCTTTGACGTGGAAAAGTGCTTAGCGTCACGTCAGGGTCCGAGCAGACGTACGCACTTTTTATTGTCGGAGTAATGCAGACTTTTTCAAATGTAAGCTGTTCTTGCAGGTCGCTGTTCTAAGTTATGAAGATTGGTGATATTTTATATGTTAATGATATTAATTAGGAGTGGTATACAAGGCAGAGAGCTGAAAACATTCAATTGCGCGCAAGTTCAAGATAATTTGCAATTCAGAGATTTCACATCTGAAATACGCTCGTTTTCTGTTCGTACGTTCATTCTATGAATCGCACGTACGCTTTTCTGAGAAACGATCGTAAGATCAAATTTAGGACGGTTTCTGCGCAACATTTTATAAATGAGGCCCCTGAACTGTTGAGCATCTCTGATCAACACACAGCAGTGATTCGTTACTGAATGAATCAGCTTTTTGAACAAATCAAGTGAGTCAATGATTCAGTGGCTCTTTCATGAAGACAGTTACTTGGTTTGTTTCTAAATGAATCAGCTGTTTGAACGAATCAGTCGAATGAATAATTCAATGACATTAAGACAGTTTGATATTTAGAGTGTTGTTTCATATTTCAGTCTTCATTTTTTAATATCTATTTATTATCATTTGAATGTTTTATTATTTGTATTAATTTTAAAATGTTAACATTTTTACTTTTTTGTTGTTGTTGTTTTTACATGATGTGCCAATTAATTAATCACAGATTAATCCCATATCAATTTGGGCTGAGAAATCATCCCCCAAAAGATCACTTAAAATATTTATTATGTTAAATGAGAAAAGCATTGAATAGACTTTTTAAATGTAGCATTAGAAAGAAACAATTTGATTCAACTTTGCATAGGTTTCTTTCTAATGCTACTTTTTTTTTTTTAAATGTCTATTCAATGCTTATCTCATTTAGCATAATAAATACTTTAAGTGATCTTTTGGGGGATGATTTCTCAGCCCAAATTGATATGGGATTAATTTGTGATTAATTAATTGGCACATCATGTAAAAAACATTTTTTTTTTTTTTATTAAAATTTTTAAATTAATACAAATATTGAAATAATAAAACATTAAAATTTAAAAATGTAATTGCATAACAGCCCTGATATGTGTCCCTGCAGCACAGAAGCAGTCATAAGCAGCACAGCTATATTTGTAGCAATAGCCAACAATACATAATACATTGTATGCATCAAAATTATACATTTTTCTTTGATGCCAAAAATCATTAGGATATTAAGTAAAGATCATGTTCCATGAAGATATTTAGTAAATTTCCTACCGTAAATATATCAAAACTTCATTTTTGATTAGTAATATGCATTGCTAAGAACTTCATTTGAACAACTTTCAAGTTGATTTTCTCAATATTTAGATTTTTTTGCACCCTCAGATTCCAGATTTTCAAATAGTTGTATCTCATTTTATTCATTTTCACTTATTTACTTATAAAGCACAAATAAACACAACAAGAGTTGACCACTGTGCTGTACAAAAGAGGAACCAAAAGAGGATCTTGGCCAAATATTAATATCCTAACAAACCATACATCAATGGAAAGCTTATTTATTCAGCTTTCAGATGATGTATAAATCTCATAAACACATGTGTGTGTTTCTCTAATGAACTTACACCTGGACTATCATTATCTCTGTCATTTAAAGAAACAGCAGATGAACTATCAGTTTTATTTGCTCCTAATTGACTGAACAAATGGCTGCTATCAGATGTTTAACCCGGCAGACTTCCATACATCAGCAATCTGACAGCAGGAGCCGTAATAACACTGTCAATAAAAGGTCAGACAGACAGTCTTAATCAAACGCTGAATCGGCCGTAATGAGCATGCCGTGCGATCTGTTTGGCTAATATTAAACTAATAGATGATCTAACAGGGGAAATATTAATCTGTCGAGCTACCGAGCACCAATAACGCTCTGCCAAATCCAGCCTCTGATTCATTTGCCATTAGCGGTGATTTCTGACACACTCCAGAGAATCATTCAGCGGCGCTCCGCTGCTATTTTAGTTCGCAGAAGATCTCAGCTCAGATGTTTGTGTTCGTTCTCTGCTCTCAGACACACTCTAATCCGGAGGAATTTTTACTGTAGAAGCTGACGTCACACTGAACCAGACCACCAACAACATCTCTGCCTACAAACCACATCAGCTTTCACACCGACTCGTGTGAAAAACAAGAGACGTAAATAACTGTCAATGTTTTGGACCTTATGCATCCCTAACTGGAGCTTATTAGCAGCTTTCGTACCTTTTGTTCTGAGAGTGTAAGAAGTTTAGCTTTATGCACATCTATGGAAGTTGGTTTCTACCAAGAGATAAAAATATAGAAAAGGTACCTGCAACTTTTTTTTCTCACATTTCTGACATTTTTCTCACTATTGTAAGTTTTTTGCAATTTTGACTTTTTTAATCATTTTGACTTTCATAATTGAGTTTACAACTCACAATTTCAACTTTTTCCCTCTGAATTCTGATTTTACATCTCACAATTCTGTTTTTTTCCATCACAGAATAAAAAAAAGAAAAAAGGTCATTATGACTTTATGAAGTTTATATTTTGCATTTCTGACTTATTTTCTCAGGTTTGCTAGTTTATATTTCAATTGCAAGTTATAACTCATAATTCTGATTTCAAATCTAACCATTTAGATTTTTTTTTCTCTGAATTCTGAGTTTACATCTTGCAATTGCTTTTTATTAAAAAATAAAAAAGGTAATTGCTACTTTTTTATCTCACAATTCAGACTTTTTTCTCACAGTTTTTTCACAATTCTGTTTTTTAAAACTTACCTTTTTCATAACAAATGCACAAGGCGATTGTATTAAAATTGTATTTAATTTCCTCAATGACAGAAATAAGCTTCAATGCACAGTATAATCATTTCTGTCATTGAATAAAAAAAATAAAAAGAGTAATTGTGACTTTTATTTTTGCGGTTGTCAGGTTATACAGTATCTCAGCTCTGACTTTCCTTCTTAGAATTGCGAGTTAACATCTTGCACAGTTTATACTGAAAAATCTCAGAATTATGAGATATAAACTCATATCAAATTGCAGGAAAATAGTCATAATTGTGAGCTAAAATGTCACAATTATCCTTTTTATTTTTTATTCTATGACAGAAATGACCTTCCATGCATACGTATCTGTCCATGTCTATATTTACAGAGCTGATAATTGATGATCCATCTGCACTCTCTCTGTCTGTCAGCTGGTATCAGAGGTGAAGCTGCTGACCTTTAGTTAGTGTGTTTGGGCTTTTTCTCACCCGCCCCTCTTTGTATTGGACACGCATTCACACACACACACACACGCTCACCTCCCATAAGTGTCTTGTGTTTCGCACAGATCCCGACTGCACCTTCTCCAGCGGCAGCGAGATTCCCTGGAAGGGCCCGATCCAGGTGCCCTGTGGGATGCGCTGGGCCGCACAGATGCCGTATCCCAGACCCGGGACGGTGCTGGTGCACAGACACACCTCTCGGGGCAGATCCCTCAGCCACTCCGGGACCTCTGGAGGAGGAACGGCCACCGAAGAGCTGCTGGTCCCCACCAGCCTCCGCAGCGAGTGCAGGGGTCCGTGCATGGGGCACTCGCCGTTACGGTTGTCCGCACACATGTCACAGCCTGAGGGACGGCACAGCGAGAGGGCTGGTTATTTACCCGCACACAGATGGGACCCCGAAACGGCCCCTAAGATCCCCTTCACTGAGTCACAAACAAACTTTAAATTGTGCTTTTGTCAGCTGGTGCATGAAGACATTTCTGCTACTGCGCTTGAAACGATTGTGTAGGTATAGACTGAACCAAAAGCTTTAAATGTAAAAACAGATGCAGTTATCAGCTTTTAAATAAGACAGTGTTCAATCATTTCACAATAGTAATCACTCAAAAAATGTGCTTCTGTTTATGCATGTGCCTATAAATTATTGACTTTATGCATAAAAAAAATGTGCAATTGACTTTCAATTATTGACTTTAAATTATGCAAAAACAGATTTAGAAAAACAGAAATTATGCCAAAAAAAACATTTTGTGCATTTGACTTCAAATGATTGATTTTAAATGATGCAAAAACAGATTTTTGAGCATTTGACTGTAAATTATTGACTTTATGCGCAAAACAAACGTGCAATTTACTTGAAATTATTGACTTTATATTATGCGATAACAGCAATTATGCACAAAAAGATTCTGTGCATTAGACTTAAAATGACTGACTTTATGCAAAAAAAACACCAAACATATTTTGAGCATTTGACTTTAAATTATAAAAAATACAACTAGTTTAAATCGTTTTCAGTAGCCGATTTAAACATATGATGAGTGAGATATCTCTTGAAACACGATTTCTTTTTCGCTCATCAATGTGCATCGTCTGCTAAACTGACTTTAGTTGCTTTCTAGATGCGCTTTAGTCTCGAATCATGTTTGTCTTATTTTGCAACGTGCATCCGAATATTTTCTATCGCGTTTTGCGTCTGAGAATCGCAGCGCAGATGAAGCTGCGTGTTAAAGTAGCCTACATGTGTTGGTCTGTAAAGCGCTTTATAAATGAGCTGCACTGCTCTGAAATATGGGCTCAGAATCCCGCATGTAGATAAAGAAGTCTCACTGTCCCCCGGAGACACACATGTCCCGTGTTGGGATGATGAATGTGGGCCGATGGAGCAGATCGATCAGTGATCCGGACTCACTCTACAAAACTATACAGCAATTAATTGTGTGTTGTCCGCTCATCCCTCATGTGCTGCTGCATTTATCGATGAAGATCTGCTGATCACTCACCAGCTTTCACATCTCACACTCATACAGTAGCCTATTTCCCTCCGTGCATCAAAGGGCTTATTTAATTATCCAGAAAAAAAAAAAAAAAGGCCATCGGAAATATAACGGGCCAAAACCTACTTCGCAATTAATAAAGATTCAAAAGAGTCAGAATTCAGAGTAAAACTGATTTCAGTTGTTGACATTGACAATCAATGCTATTATCATATATTTGATTTTTAATTAAAAATATTTAAGACATTTCAGCCAATTTAAATATACGCTACAAATCAGCTAAAAATGTTTATTCATTGAATATGCGTTTTAAAATAAGGCCGAGATTAAAAATCCTTTTCTTCAATGTGAATGTCGATTTTGTTTTATTCATATTCATTTTAATTTGTGATAATTTCCTTAATTTCAGTAAATATTCCAGAATATTCGATACCGCTCGTCGCATTTAATTTCGCATTGATCTGTTTTAAAAACAAAAAACTCGTCAAATTCAACACGCACCTGCCTGAAAATAAATTCAACTCGACCACAAGAGAATTCAGTAGAATCAGACGCACAACACAATCTTGGGCCCATTACAAAAATACTAAGAAACTGTTTTAAGAAGATGAACTAGCAGTTATGCAGTAGCCTAATATAATATACGCTACACCAGTTATCATAAAACTAAATCATTCACTTAAATATAGCATTCATTTAAATATATTTTCTAAATCGCAACAACACGTAAATCGACTTTTTTCTCAATAACTATATTAGCCAGAAACAGGTTTAGGTTTGTAGCCTAATAAAGCGCTCGTTTTGTCAAACACTCCCCAAAAATAAGGTTCTTCACGAGTTCTGTTGTTTTCAAGAACCATATTTCACTCTTGAGTTGCCTACACCATTCTTCTGAGTTTTAAAAAACTGTATAGCCTGTATACTGTGGGATATTTATTGATGTTTTATTAAAGGTTCTTCAGATGCGTGTTGCGCTTCTTCAAAGCATCAGAACGCCGATGTTTTAGAAAGTTCCCATGCATGTGACCCTTCTTTCCTCCTCTTTATTTTTAATAGAGTGTGTGTGTGTGTGTGTTTTGAAACAGCATAAAGCTACATACGGTTGTTGAGGTCTCCGTTGTGGTTGTTGAGCGGGATGATCTCCATCCGCTGCTGTCCGTACAGATAATAGTCCAGCTCCTCGGAGCTCAGCTTCAGCCGCGATCCTTTATCATTCTTAAAGTTGGACGACAAACAAAGTTCTTTGGCTTGAGAAGATGCGCCGGCGTCGGAGCTCAGAGTCTGTCCGAACAGCGCGATCTGACCCGCGGGAGACGCGGTGGAGGAGCTGGAGCTGGAGGAGGTGGAGGAGGAGATCAGGCTGGGTCTCTGCAGGCGGAGGTTCTCCAGCGGCACCGGAGGCGGCAGAGAAGCGGCTTTCAGTGCGCTGTTCTGGGGGAAGAGCTGCTGCCAGTGCTGGATGTAGGTCGGGTCCACTTTGAGGAAAGCAGAACCGCTCGGCTCGCCCGGCTTCAGCATGTCCGACTGTAACAGCAGCACAGATGATGGATGATGATGATGGACTTTCATGTGCTCTTCAGAAAAGAATCGCTGGTTAACTTAACTAGTCAGGCCGCGACGCGCGTTTAAACACACTAAAACACTGAGCGAAGTGAAGAAGCGAGGCGTTCCGGACTTCTGCGCTCGCGCCGCATGTTTGTGCGAGTCAAATGCAAGCGCTCGCGAGTGAAACACACTTACCCTGTCAGAAGAGTCCAGGCTGTGACTCTTGGACACTCACAACATCTCGGTATTGACCGAGAGCTCTGCTCGAACCCCTGTCGGCGCGTGCACGCGCAGCGCGCTTCCGCACGAGCACGCGCCTCTAAGTGATGCTGAACGGTTGGTATTTAATTAGGCATTACTTTTTTTTTACGTGGTGGATCATGCATTAGATTAGATAAGCGCGTGCACGCATTGTGCAAAAGTACACATTGCACACACACACACACACACACACACACACAAACGCTTTCCTTTGGTAGTCGGAAAGTTGCTGGAATCATAAATTATTGTCGGAATTTTCTATTTGAGTTTGCATGATAATGAATGACTCTACGCGCGATCACGCATTGCACAAAAATATATAGGCTATATATATATATATAAATAAATAAACGCTTTTCTTTGGTAGTCGGAAAGTTGCTGGAATCGTAAAGTATAGTCAGAATTTTCTATTTGAGTTTGCATGATAATGAATGACTCTATCAATCAGGCATTTGATAATTGTATTAGCCCGTTTCTTTAAGTCGCTCGCTTGACGCACCAGATAAGACTGCGTGACTAGTTTCCCAGCCTTCCTTCCAGACGCTTGAGAAAGTTTTGGAAAAGCTCTCTGTATCTGAATGTAGGGCATTTTACAGCAGAGGAGGGGTAAATGTTTTGACTGGCAACATTCTGACAGGCCCATTCGTCATCTAGAGGTCTCTGCAGATTGATAACGAACCAAAACACAAACATAATCGTCTGAAAATGAATTCTTGTCTACAAATGCATTTCACCCTTAAAGAATGTGAGCAAGAACAACGTGTAGATTTAGATTTTTCTTTGGCGATAAAGCTTTATTTTAGGCTAGCGTCATGGCGCAATTATCATTAAAATTAAATTAAAAGACGATTAAATCGCGTTATATTCCATTTTATTTCATTAAATTATTGTTATTATTTAAATAACAATAATGCATGTCGAACCTAACCTTTAAACCATTTATAGTTGTCACACTTCCAAATAACACTGCTATTATGACAGCGTATTGGTGTTTTTATTCATTGATAAATGACCGGTGAAATAAAGTGCACTCGAGGGGCAGAAGAGATCAATACATTAACTGCCCAAATATATCATTTTCTGTGCCAAAAACGGATTATTAAAACTGAGCGTAAACTTGGGCTTCATTTGTATATTTTCAGCGCGTGAAAAAAACTGTTTAGGTGTGTCTTTCATTAACATAGACTGCTGTTTGACATTCACTTAGACCCTTTGCATTTCTTGTTAATTAATTCTGCTGATGGCTGAAAGACAAATGAACGGCTGCGTTTGACAGGAGTCCGATAAAGAATTCAGCCACCAGCGCCTCTTATTATAGTTTTAAGGTCACGGGTTGCTGAGTATATAATTCATTAATATAGACGTATATTCAGATGGGAGTTGATGCTCGTCCTGTTGTTGCAACTCAAATTTATAATAAATTGCCTGTTAATAACCCACTGCAAAAAAAAGAGATTTATAGAAGTGCCTCGAGTGTGTTTTACATCAGTCTATTAATGATGAAAAGCGCTTTTGCAAAACTCTTTTTGTGTCGTTTGATAGAAGGAAAAGCAGCGTGAACTCATTCATATCGCAGATTTCCAGGACACTGCTGCTTGGGTTTGTCCTTTAAATACTTGCTGTGTCCTGGATTCTCAAACCCTTTATTGGTGTGTTGGCCGTTTCTGCGAAAATATGAGCGTCGCCGAGATAATGTGAGATCAAATATGAATTATCCGAAATAAATCCAGTAGGCCTACTGATCTAAATTCATTTTAATATCGATGTGTAGCTATTGAAATAGCCTAATTAGCTCTGCATATTTGAATTAGACAGAATTAAGGTATCCTTTATCATTCCACGCAAAATAGCCGCCATATTGAATTTAACGCGGTTAAAACGAGGCTGCGAGGGATTTACAGTTGCGGTGGCATACACTATATAAAAGTCCTAGATTGCGTAATTTTCACAATGCAGAACTGCTAAATGCAGTTTTTGTCTACTTAAAGTCTCTTCAGATAGATATTTCAGCAGCTAAACAATCGGTAATCAACATTGAACGCATAGTACTTGAGTCCTTCACGGCCTCGTTTTGGTTCCTGTCAGAGATTAAATATACACGCCTGAATATACAAGAGATCTATTAAATATTGAAATATGTCGCTGTCGTTCTATCAAACATGACAGAGGGGGCGCACTAGAGCCTGTCAAAATCAAAATCACATACATTATTATTATTATTCCATTATTAAAGTATATAAAATGTATGAATACTGTACTTGCATGCAACAAACACGAGTTTGGTAGTTTAGTCTGAATAAAGGAAAGAGAGATATTAGTATATATTTTAGGTATCCAGCCAACAAAGAATGTCCTCAGAACATTCTGGCAAGGTTTTCTCAAAGTTATGAGCAAATGTTCTTCTAGTAATATTAAACTAGTAATGTTCTCAAAATATGAGCACAAGAACATTATTTATACATCATTCAAAAAATGTTTTCTGAAACATTTTAGTTGGATGTTAGTCTAATGTTAAGGTACATACTAGTTTGAGATGGTTTAGAGAACATAATTTCCATAATCGTTCATTTTACATCAAAGTATATCAAATGTATGAATACTATACTTGACAAAAATGAGTTTAGTCGATTAGTCTCCTTGAGACGTCAGTATATTTTTGTAGGTATCCAACTAACAGAACATTCTGGCAAGGTTATGAATTAATATACTTACAGTATGTTTGTTCAAAGCTATCTAACATTCTCAAAGCATTAACGCAAAAACATGCAAGGTTTTTCTGAAACATGTTAGATGGATGTTAGTCTAAATGTTGCTACTTGTTTCAGATTCAGAGAACATTCAAACGGAACGTTTCCATAATGTTTGCAAAACCATAACTGAACGTCCCCTTAACGTTTTCTCTAACAATCACATAACCAAGAAAAAATGTTTTAAAACATCTTTAAAAACCGAGCATTCTGAAAACACACGTTTTCATATCATAATGGGAACATTTGCAAAACACTCTCAGAACATCCTTTTTTTAAACAGGTATTTTCTGATGCTCTCGTTCTTATTCAGACCTCCTGGAGCGACCCAGATGGTTAACCACTACACCACATCGCCTCATTTCTGATCCATCAGCCGCTGGCAGGAGCAGTGAAGACATGCAGACGGTCAGTGTGAAGCAGATCTGAAGATGCCATCAGCGAGAGAGCGCTGCTCTTTCTCCTTCTGTCTCTCTCAATCGAGCTCAGCGACTGGAGCTTGAACGGGTTCTGAAGCTCTGCTCTCTTTGAGTCCTCAGAATCCCCGTAACGCGTCCTGACAGAACTGAAGCTGGATGAATCGCAATCATACGAGCACACGATAACCAAACCAGTCGATGGAAGTCTGCTCGTCTTCATGATGAAACACGGGAATTATATTTACAAAACCATACCTGAACTCCCAGGAGATTATTTATTAAACACAATTTTCTGGCAATTCATCAACATTTTTGCAGTGATTTCTTAAGCCGCCTCCTGTAGTTGAATTCTCTCTCAAGACCTCTGTATTAAGGGAAAAAAAAAGAGAAAAGGGTGACATAAAACAAAAGACTGTATGTATATATAGATTCCAAAAGGGTGTTTTCACAGAGATGCCATTGAAGAACATTTTGGATTCCACAAAGAACCTTTCAATGATCAGTTCTTAAAAGAACCATTTTTTTTCTTAGTGCAAAGAACATTTGAACAATCTAAAGAACCTTTTGATTCCGTGGATGTTTAAGTTTCTTCATGAAGCCATTGTTGCCAGAACGTATAAGCAAGCAAAGCTGTTTAGTGTATACAGTATATGTGTATATATTTAATCTGAAATGAGCAGTTTACTCTAATGGCAATGTATAGGTCCTTTGCAATTAAAGTGAAATAACTGAAAGCCTGATAAAGATACTCATTTTAGAAGAACATTTCAGAGGCTTTTGCATCTGAACTCTTCATATATATACATATATATATATATATATATGGATGTATTTAAGGATTTTCACATTTAAAAACATTTAACGCCAACATTTTTTTTTTTTCAATTCATTTATATTTTGGATTTATTTTCCTGTTATGTTGCACATTTACCTTTAACCGTTTAAGTCAGATTTATTTTTTATTTTCTGTCAGTATGGTCTTGGTTTTGAAGCATCTTCCTCATTACATCTGTAAGTGTGCATTGATCTGAGACCTGCTGGAATAACCTGTAAAATACACACCAAACCTGCACATCCGAGCATCTGGTGGAGCCGATTTCACAGGGTTTCCCGTAAAACACCAGCGCCGAACGAAATAACTGGTAGACTAAAATTCACGTCTGGGCCGATGATTAGACCACCCATCAGCGCAGAAGCCATTACAGCGAGCTCTCCTGGGTCAGGCCTTCTGAGATGAGGTTTGGTGCTTTACATGGCAGCTACCAGCGAGTGTAATGAAGCGTGCACTTGACCTGATTAAGGGACCCGCGGCCCTCGGATCGTGTGCTTTGAGGAAACACTGCAGAGAATAAACCCGATTAGAACAGGGTTTATACGACACCAAATATAAATACAATGAAAGATTTCTAGGCCTGCTTACCAACACTCTTACAAATAAGGCTTCCAAAAGGAGGTTTTCACAGTGATGCTATAGAAGAAGCATAGTGGGTTCCACAAAAACCTTTTTACACTCTTTATTGGCAGAACCTTAAACATCCACAGAACCACCAAAGGTTCTTTAGAACAGAATATTGTTCTTCAGAGTATTATAATGATGAAAAATGGTTCTTTTAAAAAACTGTTCATTAAAAGGTTCTGAAAGGTGGAACCAAAAATGATTCTTCTATTACATCACTGCAATCTGAAGAACCTTTTTTTCCATTATAAAGAACGGTTTTTGCAATGTAAAGGCATGTTAAAGGTTCTTCAAGGAACCATCAATTCTAATGAAGAACCTTTGTTTTTAAGAGCGCATTCATTCAGTTTCTCTTGTTTAAGATTCTACAGCAGTGAACCACACCATCAGAAATATTATTTATTCCAAATGTTTTTAAAAATAAAAACAAAATCTCTCGCACATCTTATTTGAAAATCCAGTTTAAAGTGATAGCTGTGCAAGGTAGTCAGCTGGTAGACCGCTATCTAATGTTTAGACCAATATATATTTTCCAAAAATATAAATAAAACAAAGATAATTGGAGTGGTTTGCCAGAAAACACTGTTTTTCTAGGCTACGTCAAATTACTCATTTAATTCAATGTTTTAAATGTCGTTTCTTTGTGAAATTTAGCCACTAGCCATTTTTGAGTCAAAATGTTTCCACACCATTTTTTTCTTGTTTATTTACATTTCTCCGTTGTTCTGTACATTGATAAATACCATTCTTTATAAACCAGTGTGTCTCGTGCTGTAGATTAATATGCGTGTACGTAAATAAATTCATGAGACGGTGACGCGCGCGGGAGGCGGAGCGTCATCCAGGAAGACGCGCGCGTCACGGAATCCGCTGCTTCTCTTCAGTCAAATCCGCGCTCGCATCGCATCGCATCGCGTCTATATTCAGAGATGCAGCAACATCAGCTCTGGCGCGCGTTTGCGCTCCTCTATTTGCCGTTTTTAGGAAGCGCCGTTGATTTTAAAACGCGGACGGGACCGCGAGTGACGGACAAGGTGAGACGCGCGTGCTGCAGCATTCTCCGCGACGCGTCCGCCATACAATCATCCATCCGCTTCTACATGAACTAAACCTGCGGCGTATCGGTAGTGTTTTTGTCTTTTAAGCGATGACAGATCGTGCGCATGCGTGTTCGTCAATGCATCTGTTCTGTTCATTAAATCTCGCCTCGACGCGACGCGACGCATTCCTGGACTGCGTCACATATGAAGCTTTACAGAAACACACAGCAATGCAGCATCATGTCCGAATAAACTGATTATGTTAGTTAATAGTATAATTCGGTTTTTATTTATTTATTTGCATATTTGATACACTGGCTTTCAAAAGTTTGGGATCAGTAAGATTTTTAAATCTCTTCTGCTCATCAAGGCTGCATTTATTTGATCAAAAATACAGGAAAAAAAAAAACTTAATATTGTGAAATTTTTTTACAATTTAAAAAAATGGTTTTCTATTTTAATATATTTTAAAATGCAATTTCTTTCTGTGATCAAAGTTGTATTTTCAGCATCATTACTGCAGTCTTCAGCGTCACATGATCTTCAGAAATCATTCTAATATACTGATTCATAATCAATATTGAAAGCAGTTTTTGCTGCTTCATTTTTTTTTTTTTGGAAGCTGTGATACTTTTTCCAGGATTCTTTGATGAATAAAAAGTTACAAAGAAACTTTTTATTCAAAACTTTATTTTTATCACTTTTTTTAATCAATTTAAAATGCTTCCTGAATAAAAGTATTAATTTCTTTCAAAAAGGAGAAATATTTACTGACCCCAAACTTTTGAACAGTAGTGCATAGTGTTAGAATTCTATTTTAAATAAATGCTGTTCTTTTAAACTTTTTATTCATCAAAGAATCCTGGAAAAAGTATCACAGCTTCCAAAAAAATATTAAGCAGCAAAAACATTAATAATCAGAAATGTTTGTTGAGCAGCAAATCAGCATATTAGAATGATTTCTGAAGATCATGTGACGCTGAAGACTGCAGTAATGATGCTGAAAATACAGCTGCGCATCACAGAATTATATTATATTTTAAAACATATTAAAATAGAAAACTGTTTTTTAAATTGCAATAATATTTCACAATATTAGTTTTTTCTGTATTTTTGATCAAATAAATGCAGCCTTGATGAGCAGAAGAAACTTCTTTAAAAAAACATTAAAAATCTTACTGATCCCAAACATTTGAACAGCAGTGTATATTATTTTTATATATTAGTATTACACACACACACACACACTTAAAAATTAAGGTACCTAAAAGGTTTTTCACAGCGATGCCACAGAAGAACCACTTTTCCATCTCTTTCTTACCTTTTTATAATCGGAAGAACCTTCTTTCGCCACAAAGAAGCTTTTGTGAAACAAAAGGTTCTTTATGGAACCATTTAGACAAAAAAAGTTGTTCTATGGCATCCTGCAGCTTTATTTTTAAGAGTACACACACACACAGATGTTTGGCTGTGAGTGGTGAAGGTGCTGGTTGTCTGAGGTGTGTTTGTGCTGCAGGTGTTTTTTGACATCACCGTCGGAGGACACGAGGTTGGCAGGATCGTGATTGGTTTGTTTGGAGAGGTCGCTCCGCTGACCGCGCAGAACTTTGTGGCTCTCGCCACAGGAGAGGTAAAAACTCCCATCATCCTCGTGACACACATCTGAAACACGTGAATGCATACAGCAGCATGCTGCTCTGACACAGATCCTCTCTTCAGAAGGGCTACGGGTACAAAGGCAGCAAGTTCCATCGGGTTATCAAGGACTTCATGATCCAAGGAGGAGAGTTCTCCACTGGAGACGGAACAGGAGGTGAGAACGAGGGACTTCAGCTCTAGGAACCAGCATGAGTTGATTTACTCACTGCAAAAACGTTTGTCTTGTTTTCTAGTATAAATATCTAAACATTCTTCAATCAAGATGCATTTACTGTACAATTTAAGATATTAAGTCTTGTTTTCTAAAAAAAAAAAAATCACAATTTTGTGATTTCTTGCCCCTTTGGCAGATATTTTTGCTTGTTTTAAGCAAAAACTAACATTTTTATATATTTTCTTTACAGAAAACAAGACTATCTTGTCATTTTACTTGTACAGTAAATGCATCTTGATTCAAGAATGTTTAGATATTTATACTAGAAATCAAGACAAAAACACTGAGTAAGAGAATCATTGTTTCATGTTGGTTTTAAGCCGTATGACTTCCTTTCTTCTCTGGAACACAGAAAATGTTAATATTTCTCTGTTTAAAATGTACAAATGAAACCGATGATTGACAGTAGGTTTGATTACACGCACTCATGTTTGTCAGTCGGAATGAATCCAATCCAATTTCAGATTTTGAAGGTTCTGTTTATAACATTTATTGCAATTAACTAAAATAAAAAAATATTTACATGAAAGAAATTAAAATATAAAAGAACTTTATTATTATTATTATTTCAGCTAGTTACCAAGGCAATATTTCTCATGTTTAGTTTAACTTTAAGTACTAAAACATTAAAGAAAAACTACTTAGACATATTTTAAAAAACTAACAAAAGACAGAAACACAAAATTTCTAAAACTTTAAATAAAATTTTCATTTAGATTAACTTGAAGTACTAAAATAACTCAAACTATATCTGTGACCCTGGAGCTAAAAATCATTAGGATATTAAGTAAAGATCATGTTCCATGAAGATATTTAGCAAATTTCCTACCATAAATATATCAAAACTTCATTTCTGATTAGTAATATGCATTGCTAAGAACTTCATTTGAACAACTTTAAAGGAGATTTTCTCAATATTTAGATTTTTTTGCACCCTCAGATTCCAGATTTTCAGATTTTATTTATATATATATATATATATATATATATATATATATATATATATATATATATATATATATATATATATATATATATATATATATATATATATATATATATATACATACAGAAACACAAAATTAAACCTAACTAAAAACAATGATAAAAAAAGTACTAAAACTAATAAATAAACATAAAATAGACATTTAGAAATAAAATTTAAAAAAAAAGAAACTAATAAAAAACACAAAATTGCTAAAACCTAAAAAAAAAAAATATATACTTTTTTTTTTAAACAGAATATGTAAAAATAAAAACAAATTCAAAATATTAACAAAAACTACAATAGTAGATCAATGATACTAAAATAATTATATGAACTTAAGCATTGGGTCAGTCAGTATAATTGTCATTTTCAGCTTGATGACACGTCTAAAAAAAGAAAGCAGACTTGTATGAAGAACATTTTAGCAAATATTTAGTAAATATTAAGTCTCTTCCAGTGAGCAGTTCATAAGATGCGAGGCATAAATAACTATAAGCAGGTGTAAACACCCCATTTCAATCAGATTAAATTCAATCATCAAAGGTGTTTATATGAAGGCTTTTCAGTCCGATGGAGCCATCAATCTGATTCTAAACAGATTATTTGGGTGCATGGAAATGCATCTTGTGCTGAACTCAAAAAGCAGTGAAAGCTGTGTGAGGAACAGGTCCAAACCTACGCAGATGCTCATTTAAAAAGATGTCGAACCTGATGTTGTGCATATATTCAGGAGGTGTGTGGAAGATCATCAGTGAATAATTCCTGTAATTCTTGTGTCTTTCAGGTAAAAGCATCTACGGAAGCACGTTTGCAGATGAGAACTTCAGGCTGAAGCATCTGGGCGCAGGTTGGGTCAGCATGGCAAACGCCGGGCCGGACACCAACGGCTCGCAGTTCTTCATTACTTTAGCCAGAGCGCCGTGGCTGGACGGAAAACACGTGGTGTTTGGCAAAGTCTTGGAGGGGATGGTATGATTCCTGCAGAAGAGGGAGAGAAAAACACACATTACACCTGTTTACCAACACACACACACACACACACACACACACACACATACACACACACAGTGTTTTTGTCTTGTTTTCTAGTATAAATATCTAACGATTCTTGAATCAAGATGCATTTACTGTACAAGTGAAATGACTTGAGATATTATGTCTTGTTTTCTGTAAAAAACTATATAAAAGTTTTGTTAGTTTTTCCTTGAAACAAGCAAAAATATCTGCCAACGGGGCAAGAAAAATAATATTGTTTAGCCTTTGAATGAAGATTATTTTTCTTGCCTCATTGGCAGATAGTTTTGTTTGTTTTAAGCAAAAACTAACTAAATTTTGATTATTTTTTTAGTAAACGAGACTTAATATTTTAAACCATTTTACTTGTACAGTAAATGAATCTTGATTCAGGAATGTTTAGATATTTATACTAGAAAACAAGACACAAATACTAAGTAAGAAAAAGCTTTATACAGTACAGATCGTTTCAGAGCAGCTTCACCATACACTGAAATAATGCTAACAAATAAATTAACTAGTTTTAATCAAGCTATAAATATTATTTAACATTCCTGAGACGTCCCATTTTGGTGTTCACATCAAATTAAATTTACAAAAGTGATCTTATATACCAGGGGTGGCTCGATATCACTTTTTCAGAACCGATCTGATACCAAAAATTCTGAGTATCTGCCGATACCGATCCGATACCAGCGCAGTTTTTTAAAAATCAGTGTTGAATTTTTATACCTCAATGTGTGTTGACCTGATCATGACTTTTTTTGTGTTACAATCTACTAAATATAGACAACTTTATTGTACAGAAAAACAACAAATGAATGCATATATAATTATAATCTATGACAAAAATACTATTATAAACTATGTTAGTGAATAATTCCGTAGCAAAACCTTGCTGTAAATTTCTAATGGTTTTCACTACAAATTCCCTTACAAACCATCAACTTTTAACCATTAAAACCATTAAAAATGGTTTTCTGTGTGTTTTGAGACATATTCCATTAGGATTTATTGGTTTTAACAAGCCACCGACCAATTACCAGCAGAGACCAACAGGGACGTTACAGTTTCCATTAAACCAATACAAGTCCCATTTATATAACCAGTAAAACCATTACACATTTTGTGATGGTGTCTACTGTTTTTTTCAGCAGGAAAGTTACTCTAGAAAAATCATGAGTGCACAATCATTTTATAAAATCTAAAATTATTGGGAGAAAAAAACATTATGGGGAACAAATAAAAGTGAGTAAGTGTAGGACTATATCTGGTAAAATGATATACATTGCTCTTTGTATTGTTGTAAAATACATTCATGAAAAACAATATATTTATTTGTTTTTAACAGGTTTTTTAAACTTTTCTTTTAACAGTTTTAAATTTAAAGCTCTCTAGTCCAGTGTTGTGATCTAACAGACACAACACGATTTTGAAAACAGCACGAAGATAAAGTCCTTTTATGCAAAACCATTTATCTTTATTTGCAGATCAAGTGTAATATTAGAAACATTTAATAATCTTGCAGAGAGTTTCATCGTCTTGACTCATAAACACGCAGTTTGAACGCTGAACGGAGGATGACAGACAGACGCAGCGGAGAGAAGAGTTCACGTGAACTTGACTTCAATATTCATCTGTACCTCACATTAAACTGGAGCAGCTTCAGAACACTTGAAATATAGTGCACAAAAACTTTATGGTGCTTTATAATGTGTTTGTGGATTTTGTGAGGCTTAACAATAACACAATAGTATACGCACAATATCGGATTTGGATCGGTCTCGTGTGACCGATACCCGATCCGGCAGAAAATGCCAGTATCGGAGCCGATACCGATACTGAATATCGGATCGGCGCACCTCTATTATATACACAGAAAGCAGAATAAATGTATTAATGTTTCAAATAATTTTTGTGAAAATAAAATGTCAAAATAATTCTTCACTATCGTTATGTGTAACAGATATATTTATGTAAAAATGAAGTACTTATTCTGACCTGTACTTTTATAATAATAATAAGTGATCATACTAAATTGTATTACATTTTAAATGATTTAAAACATCTTGCTGATGAATGAGTCAAACCTAGTGGTTTGAAGCATTGTGGCGATAATTGGTAAAGATTTAAAATGAAAATTAATTAGTATTTTAGGAGTGCACTGCATTTTTAAAATAATAATTCTGGTTCTAAGTATGCCTGATGAGATTTTTTGTTATATTAATTATTGTTACACTAAATTACATTTTAGTGGGTGACTTCAGTAAATCATGGTAAAAATGTACAATGGTCATTATTTTTTACTCAGAAAAAATTAAATAATTAAATAGCACGCATTCTGAATTTAAAGTTTAAATTTTAAAATGTAAAGCTGTATTACAATTTTTTTTTTTTTTTGATGCTAGAAAACCCATTTTTGTCTTTGACCCATAGACATTGATTTACACCAACAAAACTGATTTTTATGGGTTAAAGTAGGTAGAAATAGCTCTTTAAAGGAATAAAAGGTTCTCACTTTTTACAATGTAGCAAAGTTGTAAATCTGCTCTTAAAAATGCAAAAGTGTCATTATTCAACTCAATTTGGTTTCAGTGTTGATTAAAATTGTAGTTCAATAGTCAGCAGTTAGTAGTTGATTTAACAATGAACTGATTTCAGCTGAATAATGACTGTTTAGTATTATCTTTTTACAGCACAATTGAATTCTGTTTGCATCATTGAATCACTATTTTCTCATCTATCACTGTAAAGCTGCTTTGTATAGAAATAAAGGTGACTTGAGTTCAATAGCAAGCTCATCAGGTATGAAACAAACTCTGTATTTCTGCATCACTGTGTTTCAGTCTGTGGTTCACACCATCGAGCTCCAGGACACTAACGATCGTAACCTGCCCTACACCGAGTGTGTGATCGTCAACAGCGGCAAGATCAAGCTCAAAGAGCCCTTCATCGTGGAAGTGGAGGGATGGTGAACCGTTATGATTTCTGTCTTCATATATTCATATCTGCTGTGGTGTGATCGTATCATCATTAGATTCTTCTCTTACTATGCAGACACTTTTTGTAAGTTTCTTTCCTACAGCATCATACGGCCAAATGTGACACGTGCTGGGAAAATGAGTCGGGATGAGCAAATTCTATTCAATTTCAATCTCCATTAAAATACCTTAATGACTGCGTATTGCATATTCTCCTCCAGTTCTTTTCTTAATAATCATTACAATATTATTAATCACAATATAGCTATTTTTTATTTTATCTTTGTTATTAAAAATAAGAACAAAGATGCGAATAAACATTAGTTTAATCAAGAGCAGCAAGTGATTCCGTCTTTTCTTTTAATGTTTGATTAACAGACAGATCTATATTAAGACCTGCTGTAATGCATGGGTCTAATATAATGTTACACATCAGATTTTTCTCCAACCATTAACTAAACGTTCATATAAGACATAACAGGTTATGTTTGTGTGAATCTCGCCAAGATATATTTCTCAATAATGCACTTTACAGAGAGATCGTGCGTCTTATGCACGCGCTTTGCAAACGTCAGTGTGATCGTTTTGTTTGAAAATCATATTTCACTGGTTTGCACTCATGTCTTCGAGAATTCGATATGAATATTCATAAAGGAGGAATGCTGTGCTTTACAACAATAAACCTACAACTTCAGAAGCAGGTGCTCCTCTCACAAAACATACAAATAAAGATGATTTTAGATGTTTAATCACTATTTGGAGCATTGGGATCGCTAGACGAGGGCTTAATGAACTCATTTTTGTGAAAACCTCAAATTCGACCAAAACGGACATTTTTCACCTCTTTTGCCTGCAGCTCAAAATCAGCCCGAGCGCATTCACACTCATTCAGCCAGCACGGGTCACAGATGTGTGTGTTTCACACTAATAACACACACTGCGCAGCACTTTATCACACTGTAGGACGTTTACTTCAGAAATCAACCACACACACACGTTTATTACCATCCTCTGAGTGCCATAATACACACACACTTGAACTTTGTTTGAAATCTCCGCTATTTGAATTATGATGTAGAAACACAAATAAGCT
Organism: Onychostoma macrolepis; assembly: GCF_012432095.1. Lineage (NCBI taxonomy): Eukaryota > Metazoa > Chordata > Actinopteri > Cypriniformes > Cyprinidae > Onychostoma > Onychostoma macrolepis. The sequence goes on from NC_081162.1 coordinate 28,706,942, forward strand.
ATTAGAACAATCTGTCTTTTATTTTAAAAGAAAAGATGTAAATATGGTTCATGTTAACCTTGTTTTGCATTCATATTTATAACTAAATCAATCACTTATTAGATCCTAGCGGTTTCACGACATGCTGTTTCAATAATTAAGTGTACAGTCAAACCAAAAATTATTCAGACACCAGATATAATTTTTGATATTTTTTTTTACTAGTGGGTGCAGGACGCTATAGCTCATTTATGTAAGTGAGGATAGAAAAATAAAGTAAACTGTGACATATTATACCTAAAAATTCTTCATACAGTGGACTACCAGTAAAATTTGGGATCAAAAATGATTCAGACACTTTGACCTGAGCATGTTTTGGTAATTGGTTGAGCTAAATTGGTTTTATCTAATTGTGTGCTTAAATTTAACAGCTGACAGCTATTCAGCCGAATTCATAACATGCCTTTCTATCAAAGTTATGTGACATTATCAAGATGCATTTGCTCTGACGCAGTTTAACTCTGAGTTCTTCTCATATTTTATTATCATTTTCTAAACCATAGAGAATAAACTGATAATGTGAGAAATGTTGAAGGTGTCAGAATACATTTTGGTTTGACTGTATCTATTTACTGCCTGAAAGAAAGTTTCATAATCAACCATATCATTTATATCAGTTATGGCTTTGCTAAACACAAATCTGTTTTGTTTGCGATCCTTAAAATCAGCATGAAAGGAAGTTCACAGCTTATTTTATCTCTGTATCGTGATGTATTTCACTGAGCAGCTGAATGGATAAGAGTAGAACCATGCATTAAAAGCATAAATAGAGTCGGGTTTGATTTCATGTGGACTTGATCAATAATGCTGTGCTCTGAGAATAAAATACTTTTCTTCTGAATGTGTTTTCAGCTGTGTTTTATCACATAAAAATACAACTGTTCATTGCTAGTTCAGGACCATTAATGACGTATTAGTAAATCCTGGAATTCACATTAACTAAGATTAATAAACGCTGGAGAAGTATTGTTCTTTGTTAGTTCATGTTAACTAATGTAACCTTACTGTAAAGTGTTTCCTCTGAAACTGAATTAATCAGCATTACAGTAATGAGAATGTCAGGTTTCTGAGATCCACACACGTACGCAAACCTTTATTTTGCAGGTTTTATGAAGGTAATCGTAAGACCAAATGAAGAAAATTTAAGGAATAAATTAAAGGGAACACAATAAATGTAAATGTCTACAATGAGTTGTATTATTGAAAATTTTAACCTTTCAACCAGTTAACTTAGTGTCATTGAGATACTATTGTACAATAAGGTTCATTAGTTAACATTAGTTACAAACATTAGTAAACATGAACAATACTTCTACAGCATTTATTAATCTTAGTTAATGTTGATTTCAGCATTTACTAATGCATTATTAAAATCACAAGTTGTGTTTGTTAACATTAGTTAATGCACTGTGAACTAACATGAATAAACAATGAACAACTGTATTTTCATTAACATCAACAAACATAAATAGTGTAATAAATGCATTGATCATTGTTTGTTAATACATTAACTAATGTTAATAAATGACACCTTATTGTAACGTGTTACCCTATTGTAGTTTTTTGTTACTTTTTATTTTTGAATTTTCATTTGAATTTTACTTAAAGTTTTAGTAATTTTATTGTTTTATTAGTTTTTTTAATGAATGTTTATTGGTTGGTTGTTGTTTTGTTTTTTTAATATGTGTGTATATATATATATATATATAGTTTTTTATTTTCAGTTGACGTTTTAGGTATTTTAGTACATCAAGTTAAACTAAATGAAAACTGAGTGTTTTTTATACTTTATTTTATTTCAAGCAACAAAAAATGTTTTTAAAAAAAATAGTTTTAGTTTTAATGTTCTCAGAAAAATATCTTCATTTTGCATCTCAGTGTATTTTGTTCTGTTGTAGGGATGTATTCCTTCCATCTTTATTTGACCCTCTAACACTTGCACTCTCTGTTTGTTTTCTAACTGGTTGTTTTCTTTAAAAAAAGGCCTAACTCTAGCCTTCTCTATTCTTTTTCTATTCTATCTACTTGTTTTCTTTTTGTTTATTTTTATAAACCTTGCTACATGTCCTGCATTAAGCTAATCGAGACTTAAAGCACGTATATTATTGCTCTTTTGTTGATTTTGATTGCTTCTATTGTCCTTAATGTCTAATGACTAAATGTAAATGGATGTTTATATGTACTGGGAAACAAAAACAAAAAAAAATACAGAGGAAGAGATTCATTTTTATCAAAGCATGTAACATTTAATGCCACGACTTCAAGAATTTAACACTTTCTGCTCTGATTTAAGACTGTTTTTTATCTTGTGTTTTTTTTACACTAAATCTAAAAGAATAATCGGATGTCGCTGTTTCAGTTGAACCCTTTACCTATGAGCCGATGTTTTACTCCGACAGTGTGAGGTTAAATAAAGCACAAACTCACAGATCTTGAGGCGTGCAGACACTGACGTCTCCACTGTGACCTGTTACAACATCTTCAACCAACAAGTGCGGCTCTGAAGAGCTCTGGGAGGGTATTTCAGCCAGACGCACAGAGCCGCTTTGGAAAATAGCAGGGAATCGATGGAGGAGCCGTTTGGAGCTGGAAGTGTGTCCGGCGTGGAGGTGAGCGGAGATGACAGGCTTCATTATCAGCAGAGCTGGAGTCCCTCAGGAGCGCTCCTGCTGCATGATGGGACAGTTTGCTGGAAAGGTCAAGAGCAGACAAATCAGTCTGGCAGAAACCATCTTAAACTGCCCCTGATAGAGGCAGAGCTCAGAAACTCCTTACACTTCTGTTTCACACGGCTCTCTTTCTATTAGATCAGCACTGCTGACTGAAAAAACAACAACAACAACATCAACAAAATACCAGGCCTATATTTATCAGATGATTATCAATTATCAAATGCATCCTCCTCTAACGTTTAAACGTGGCTTTTTTTAATATCTGCTTTTATATAATATTGTCAGCGTTGCATATTGATTACGGCGGGAGTGTTTGAGCGCTAAAGTCTCTCCGCTGACAAGCGAATCATTTACAGATCTCGTCTCAGTTTCTGCCGTATTGACGTCCCTGTAATGACACGTCTAACCCTGTGTAACTCTGACAATTATTACCCAGAGCTCCCAGTCCTGCAGATCTTTACAATTAGAGCTGGAATCATCACGCTGACGTGTCTGACAGATCGGATCAGACGTCTGCGCAGTTAGTGACAGACTCACATTTATACATTTTGATTAATGTTTAATTTCAGAAGTTTTACACACAAAGTCTCTTCTGCTCACCAGAGCTGTTTTTATTTGATCCAAAAATGCAGTAAAATTGTGAAATATTATTGCAATTTAAAACAGCTGTGTTCTATGTGAATATGTGTTAAACTGTAATTTATTTCTGTGATGCAGCTGTATTTTCAGCATCATTACTGCAGTCTTCAGTGTCACATGATCTTCAGAAATCATTCTAATATGCTGATTTGCTGCTCGAGAAACATTTCTGATTATTATAATCAATGTTGTTTCACTGCACAATATTTTTGTGGAAACTGTGATACATTTTATTTTTCAGGATTCACAGATGAATAGAAAGTTTATTTATTTGAAATAGTAACATTTTGTAACATTATAAATGTCTTTACTGACACTTTTGATTACTTTAATGCATCCATGATAAATAAAAGAGTTATTTTTATTTTTAATCTTTCATATCCCAAGCATTTGAATGGTATGAGCTGCAAATCAGCATATTAGAATGATTTCTGAAGATCATGTGACACTGAAGACTGCAGTAATGATGCTGAAAATACAGGTAAATAAATTAGAGTTTAACAGATATTCACATAGAAAATAGCTATTTTAAATTGTAATAATATTTCACATTTTTACTGTATTTACTGTATATTTAATTAAATAAATGCAGCCTTAATAAGCAGAAGAAATTTCTGAATGAAAATTCAGGGTCATTAAAGTTTCATTTGCCGTGCAAAAAGTATTTAAACATTATTCACATTGAAGAAGTCAAAGCTGCTGTGGAATAAAAAGCCCAAATTCAGCGCGCTCAAAGCAATCCGGTCTAAAAATGTGGCTGCGGCCCCAGAAATCAATAGCAGCATCTCTTTACTCTGAGAAGACACCTGCTGGACAGCATTGATCGTCCCTTCAAGCCTCTCAGCGGCTTCCCGCTACGCGTCACCAATTGTCTGCCTTTTTCTCTTTTGCCCGTTAAAATATGGTCACAAATTTACAAAAGGGACTTGTTCTCCCCGACCCCGGTGAGGTACCATCACTCAGTGGAAAAACATTGTGAAAATATCAAAGGGAAGCGCGGTGCGACAGGGGAGAGGTATAAACAGAGTAATGATTTCCCCAGAGTTTCTGCCAAGAGCTGGTGTCACCCGAAAGCAGCGTAAATGGTGACATATCCTCACTCAGGATCCCGGGAAATCGAACCCTGACATTCTTTTTAGGGCCCGAGACTCTTCATCAGCCAATTACCGCGGTAAGCAGAGAGCGCGCTTCTCCCAGCGCAGACTACGACTGCGTTCACTGCCAAAACAGCCTCGACCGCGTGGAGCTCGGGGCCCCGGGGCCCAAAGGAACTATTTATATATGAACTCAAGCCGCTTCGGATCAAACGCCCTCCACTTTTTTGCAGGCGGCATGAACGGCCACGGATGAAGACAAAGGAAAAGAGAGCGAGCGGTGAATACAGTGAATGCAGTGGCCATCGGTCTTGTTTCTGTCCTTCTCACTTTATCCAATGGGATATAATTAATTAATAAATAGATTTAAAACATAGGCTAAGTTTAAAGGGATAGTTCATCCAAAAAATTTAATTCTCACATCAGCACTGCAAAAAATGATTTTCTTACTTAGTGTTTTGGGTAACACTTTACAATAAGGTGTCATTATTAACTAACATGAACAAACAATGAACAATGCATGTATTACACTATTTATTAATCTTTGTTAATGTTAGTTAATGGAAATACAGTTGTTCATTGTTTATTCATGTTAGTTCACAGTGTATTAACTAATGTTAACAAACACAACTTGTGATTTTAATAATGCATTAGTAAATGCTGAAATTAACATTAACTAAGATTAATAAATGCTGTAGAAGTATTGTTCATTCTTAGTTCATGTTTAGTAATGTTGTTAACTAATGTTAACTAATGAACCTTATTGTAAAGTGTTACCGTGTTTTGTCTTGTTTTCTAATATCTAAACATTCTTTTAGACACAATATTTAAAACTATTTTTAGCCAATTTAAACTGGTTTTGCTCCAGAATAGTTTTGAACAGAGTCACAGCTGAACGTTTGCATCTCTGATCAACAATGCATTTTTGAATGAATTGGTTGAGTCAATGATTCAATGACTTATCCATCATTCAACTTATCAAATCATTTCAATTAAAGAATCAATGACTCACTCATTAAAGACAGTGACTTGTTGCCACCTACTGGTAGTTTTACTTTCATACACACATACGGTATATATATATATATATATATATATATGTATATATACATATACAGCTATGGGAAAAAAATAAGAGACCACTTTATTTACGATTTATAGTGTGTGTTTGAATAAAATGTAATTTTTGCTTTATTTTGTAAACTACTGATGATACTTCCAATTTCTAAATAAAAATATTATTTAGAGCATGAAATGACAATTGTTCAAAATAACAAAAAAGATGCCATGTTTTCAAACTTGTTTACATTCATTTTTAGACAACACAAAACCAATGTTTTAACTTCAGAAGAGTTAAGAAAGCAATATTTGTTATCAAATCATAAATCTTATATCACTGTTTATGCAGTTGTGAACAGTCTGTGTAAATACAGTGGGGCAAAAAAGTATTTGGTCAGCCACCAATTGTGCAAGTTCTCCCACTTAAAAAGATGAGAGAGGCCTGTAATTTTCATCATAGGTATCCCTCAACTATGAGAGACAAAATGAGAAAAAAAAATCCAGAAAATCACATTGTAGGATTTTTAAAGAATTTATTTGCAAATTATGGTGGAAAATATGTATTTGGTCAATAACAAAATTTAATCTCAATACTTTGTTATATACCCTTAGTTGGCAATGACAGAGGTCAAACGTTTTCTGTAAGTCTTCACAAGGTTTTCACACACTGTTGCTGGTATTTTGGCCCATTCCTCCATGCAGATCTCCTCTAGAGCAGTAATGTTTTGGGGCTGTCGCTGGGCAACACGGACTCCAAAGACTTTCGATGGGGTTGAGATCTGGAGACTGGCTCGGCCACTCCAGGACCTTGAAATGCTTCTTACTTTAGTCCCTGGCGGTGCAGTGTGTTACTGATGGTAGCCTTTGTTACTTTGGTCCCAGCTCTCTGCAGGTCATTCACTAGGTCCCCCGTGTGGTTCTGGGATTTTTGCTCACAGTTCTTGTGATTATTTTGACCCCACGGGGTGAGATCTTGCGTGGAGCCCCAGATCGAGGGAGATTATCAGTGGTCTTGTATGTCTTCCATTTTCTAATAATTGCTCCCACAGTTGATTTCTTCACACCAAGCTGCTTACCTATTGCAGATTCAGTCTTCCCAGCCTGGTGCAGGTCTACAATTGTGTTTCTGGTGTCCTTTGACAGCTCTTTGGTCTTGGCCATGCTGGAGTTTGGAGTTGGACTGTTTGAGGTTGTGGACAGGTGTCTTTTATACTGATAACGAGTTCAAACAGATGCCATTAATACAGGTAACGAGTGGAGGACAGAGGAGCCTCTTAAAGAAGAAGTTACAGGTCTGTGAGAGCCAGAAATCTGAGATGGTCCTCACTGCAGAACACAAGATCCAGGGGGTGTGGTTGGATCTAGATCCAACTCCTCCCACCTTACATTTACCTAAACCTACCAATCTCCACCCCCTGGATGTGGATCCAACCCCGCCCCCTGGATCTTTTGTTCTGCGGTGAGGGGCTACTGAGAAATCTTGCTTGTTTGTAGGTGACCAAATACTTATTTTACCGAGGAATTTACCAATTACTTCTTTAAAAATACTACAATGTGATTTTCTGGATTTTTTTCCTCATTTTGTCTCTCATAGTTGAGGTATACCTATGATGAAAATTACATGCTTCTCTCATCTTTTTAAGTGGGAGAACTTGCACAATTGGTGGCTGACTAAATACTTTTTTGCCCCACTGTACATCTAAATGCCAGGTTAGGTCAGATGCAGTTTCTGTGGATTTTGTCTAATTTAATTTGATTGGTTACAGCCCTATTATTATTCTAAATGCACTTACTGAATAAATTAAAAGAAAGGGAACACATAAAAAGTTTAGAAAAGTTGCCTTTGTAAAGGAAATCGTTTTAAATATGGAAATGTTCTGGCAACCCTAGTAAAGAAGTAATATATTTAAAATACATTTATTTCATACTAAATATAGTTCAAATCTATTAACATATTTACTGACAGATAACTCAAGACTTACTGATATATAAAAATTATAATTAAACTTTACTTGGCATACTACTTGTGCACAATGCACTTTTCTTAATATTAAGTCTAAAATGTGTTTTAATGACACTTTTGATGAGGATTATATGATCTTTGAATAACATCAGACTTTAAATGCAAAATATTTAAAGTGTACGTGAAGTATAGTTCCATTTTAGCACTATAAAATATACTAAGCATATCTTTAATTGTACTTCAGCACTACTTCTGCACAATTAAAGTGCATTAAAATTAGTTGGCATGTACTTGGCATGAAATAAATGTATTTCAAATACATTTAAGTATATTTATTTTTCACTATAGGGAAAGTTTCTGTCACTGCTTACATGTTTGTGATTATTTTCCAGATTTGCATCCTGCAAAGTGTCTTTCTCTTTGGTGTCACAGAAACGGCCACCCTATGTTTTAAAGACGCTTCCAAAGCTCTTAAATACTCTAAAACGCCGTTGACAGAGTTTAGTCGCGCAGGATAGATGAAAGCAGTTAGGCCACTGATCAGGGCAATGTTTAATCATTAAGATAAAGTGTTCACGCCGGAGCCGTTGTGGTAAATTTATGCATAGCGCCACATTCATCACGGCCTCAGAAGCCAGAAAAGAAAGTGTTGCTTAATAAATCAGCCGATTTGAGAACGGCCCGAGAATCACCTGAAGAAGCAGCTGTTTGAATATTCCCAGCACCACTAATCATGCTGTAAAATCACGCCGGTGGTCTGACCGTCACTCGTGCCAAGGTAATTACCTCTGATAAAAAGTGTATCCCCGGACGAAAATGCAGTCTGAAAAGATATGTATCCCACTATAACTTTTGCCAGGTAACAAGAAACTTGTCTATATTCACCAGTTATTAGACATGATGTGAAGTATTCATGAAATAAAACACTTGAGGACAGACCATCATCTGTACATGGGGGGGGTACATATTCTGATAAGACAAGTATACTGCAATTGCTCTTTGGGTATTTAAATGCAATGCATTATTAAATGATTTTGAAAATAATTCACTGTGGAACAAGCACTGCAAAAAACTGTCTTCCGTCTTGTTTTCTAGTATAAATATCTAAACATTCTTGAATCAAGATGAATTTACTGTACAAGTAAAATGATTTAAGATATTATGTCTTGTTTTCTGAAAAAAAAAAAATCAAAATTTTGTTAGTTTTTCCTTAAAACAAGCAGAAATATCTGTCAGTGGGGCAAGAAATATAATCTTAATTCAAAGGCTAAACAACATTATTTTTCTTGCCCCATTAGCAGATATTTTTGCTTGTTTTAAGGAAAAACTAACAATTTTATTTTTATTTTTCACAGAAAACAAGACATAATATCTAAAATAATTTTACTTGTACAGTAAATTCAAAAAATAATTTTTAAGAAATGAGTAAGAAAATCATTTTTTGCAGTGCAGTGATGAACATGAACAAGTTTCTTGATACCTGGCAAAAGTTATAGTGGGACTGTATTTTCGACTGAGGGTACACTATTAAAAATAAAAGGTTTTTCAGAGCAATGCCATAGAAGAACCATTTTTGGTTCCACAAAGAACCATTCAATCAAAATTTTTTCAAAGAACCATCTCTTTCTTACCTTTTTATAATCTGAAGAGCCTTCTTTCGCCACAAAGAACCTTTTGTGAAACAGAAACCGTTCTTCAGATGTTAAAGATTCTTTATAGAACCATTTAGACAAAAAAGGCTCTTTTATGGCATCGTGAAGCACCTTTATTTTTAAGAGTGTACACTTTTTTATCCAGGGTAAGTACCTTGGCACGACACTGGAAACCAGAGGTTCTGCTCTGGAGAAGTTAGGTGTGGGGCAAATGAAAACAGATTGCGGTGTCCGAGGATCTGATGCTCTCTAGAAGCCCTCGATACGGCAGTTTTACAGCCGGCCGCTCTGTATTTGTCTGGCTAATGTGAGCTCTCCTCTCTCAGATGTGTGGGAAGGGCTCGTTCTCGGCTCCCTCTGAAACTAATTAGCGCCGAGGGCCGGGGCTCGGGGAGACGGTGACGCTGAGACGGGCGATCGGGCCGGAGGAGCAGACACCCCTGAAACAATGGATGCTGGTACGGATAACCTGATCGCGCATCAGCGCTTCATTATCGCCTGATGATTTCCATTCAGTCACTCAGATGCATGAAAACGCCACTCATGTTAATAGCAGGACTGGACGATGCATCCAATGCATTCACCGCTGATATCAAATAAAGCAGCAGCTTTTAATTCACTGCAAAAAATGATTTTCTTACTTAGTGTTTGTGTCTTGTTTTCTAGTATAAATATCTAAACATTCTTGAATCAAGATGCATTTACTGTACAAGTAAAATGATTTAAGATATTAAAATTGTGTTAGTTTTTGCTTGAAACAAGCAAAAATATCTACCAATGGGATAAGACAAATAATCTTACTTCAAAGGCTAAACAAGATTATTTTTCTTGCCCCATTGGTCATTTGTCCAGTTAAATTCTGTCATTATTACTGACGCTCATGTTGTTCCAAACCTTGATGAATTTCCTTTGTGGGACATTTATTGAATTACAATTTTGTATCAAACAGCAATATTTGCTATGGGTTATTATTATACAGGTGAATATGAATAAAAATAAGTCATTCATCCTAAGTGAAAAATTACTTAACTAGACTTTTACTGTATTTTGCATTAAACATTTGGAATCTAATTGTTTAGTTACGCTGATGGTCACTCTGAAATAACAACAACAAATAAATATGCAGATATACTGTATATCAAACACGAGTCTCAGTTAGCTTCACACAGTTAGATCTTTTGAGGAGCGTTTGTTTCCAGAAGCTTTACTTTCACTGTTCCTCAGCGGAGGAATGATCTTCATCTCACATCTTCTGAGGAGCGTTTATTCCTTCATCTCTCCATCGGCATTGCATTGCATTATATGTTTGTCTCATCTTACTAAGTCATATTATTAACGATATAGAGCGATGAATGATATTTAGATCAGTATCTGCTGTACTGTTATTAAGATCTCATTGATTTACATTGCAATCATCAGAATTGCACCAAATTCGTATATGACTCTGCAGCACAGAAGCAGTCATAAGCAGCACAGCTATATTTGCAGCAATAGCCAACAATACATTGTATGCATCAAAATTATAAATTTTTATTTCATGCCAGAAATCATTAGGATATTAAGTAAAGATCATGTTCCATGAAGATATGTAAATTTCCTACCGTAAATATATCAAAACTTAATTTTTGATTAGTAATATGCATTGCTAAGAACTTCATTTGAACAACTTTAAAGGAGATTTTCTCAATATTTAGATTTGTTTGCACCTTCAGATTCCAGTTCAAATATTGTCCGTTCCTAACAAACCATACATCAATGGAAAGATTATTTATTCAGCTTTCAGATGATGCATAAAACTCAATTTCACAAAATGTGCTCCAGGGTCACATATTTTGCTCAGCTTGAGTTCTTAATATTCTCACTATATCAGACTATATGAGCCACAAAAGCCTGATGAATCAAACTGTTCTATTTCAAAATCAGGTTTTACAGGGTTAAATCAGCAGTGAAGATGATATTTTATCACGTGCATCAAATCAAGCGACGAGCCGCCGCTGAAAACACGGCTGACGTTTATGAAGTGTTGCGATCGGCCGCGTGTCTCTTAATTTCTAGGAAGGCTTTGGGATGGACAGGCCGGTTCTGGTGCCGGATCAATAGCAGCTGAATGCCATCTGCTTGGGGCAGCAGAACGCCAGCGCAGGCCCGCGCCATGCATCTTCCACTATTGAAAGGTTATTTTTATGCGAGTAAACAATTCATCCTCCGGTCTCGGCGCGTTCTGCTCATTTACCCGCTCCCGGTCGATAGCGTATGCAAAACGGGCGAAAAAAAAAAAAATTGAATCCTAGGAGTGAAGCTGATGCCCAGGTGACAACAAATCGATGAGGCTCTCTGCGAAACTGTGACGTGCGGTCAGAGTGTTTTATAGCCGCTCATGCAAATCAGAGTCCCAACAACACAATCCCCGAGCCGGCTTTCTGAACTCTTTAACCGCTGCGAGAGCCAGATAAGACAGAATCCACTTTTTAGCTTCAATTAATGACAGCGGGGCACGTCTGGCTCCTGTTTTTTTGGACGGATGCGTTTGGGAAGATGCGGATTGTTTGGCTCTTATTAGATTTTCTGCGGCCCGGCTATTAGTGATAAATGTACTGCTGCATTCACTGTCAAGTTAATCAATGCTGCCAAAGTTTTGTTGACCTAACAGCAATCTATAAAGCAAAGGCGCTCCATTTTTTAGCTTGCTCGTAGCGTGACAACTCTGTCGGCCCCTCGGCGCTCTGATACTCCTTCAAAGGGGCCCCACGCTTCACTTGAAGGGCTCTCGGCAAATTGAAATACTGTCTTTAAAAGCGGGGCAATTGCTGTGACGCCTCGCCTGTCAAAGAAATTGTTTAAAAACCAGAGTCGCTCAAACAGATCCAGTTTGATGGTTAAAACACTGGCAAATCGATAACTTCACAGATGATAGAACGTTGTCAAGTGTTAAAAAAAAGCCCCATTTTCTTTGACAACAAACCCCTTGTTTTCGGTAAAAAGACGAGCGCTGGGAGATCGAAGGCCTGTGAGATGAAATAAGAGCTGGAGCTCAAATGTATGGTACTGTCAGCAGCCGTCCGCTGAAACAAACGACCACCACACACTTTCAAACGCAATTATGGCCTTATGAAATATGAATTTACATTGATTTTCCCCAGCGTTTCCCATGGTCATTCAGGTCTGCGCGTGAAATACTCGCAGTATAAATTATGAAAGCGAGCCGACGTCATGCGAGCGTTGTGTTTGCTGTTATGATTATGATTTTTCCCCTGCAGATGGACAGAAATATAATTGCACGTAACTCGGGTCCCCAGCTGCACATGTTTGTCCGTAACAGGACCACAATTACTGCTGAGAGGGAGACGGAGGGCCGTAACCCGGCTAGAGAATACTGATTAACCTTTTTCAGGCCGTTGACAAATGAATCGCATCAAGCGTGTGCGACAGCATTTATCACTGCCCGTCTACACTTAGAGTCGCGGGGAAATAACAGGCTTGTGCTAATAAAAGCAAGCTGCGTGCCACAGTGCATTATGTCAGCGGCCCAATCGCCCGACATCCGTCTTCTTTGATCCGGCACAGAAAACCAGAAGTCGCTTTCAGAGTCTAGATGTGAAAAAGACACAAATGCATCAATAACACCAGCCTTTATTTGATAAACTAAAATAATATATAAGAAAATTAGAGCTGACGATTTAACATGTTAAAATGATCAAGTTATAAAATTATTAAGGCATCTGATGAACATGATGTAGGACGACTGACTATTAGAATGCAGTTAAATGTGCCTAAAATTCAAGATATAAGGGCAAAAAAACAAAAAGGGCAAAAGAAATATAAACTTCTTATATTTCTATCCTATGATATAGTTTAGCAATATCACACCACTGCAAATGTGATTGAACAACAGTTCAATAAACAAGACGTTAATATTGTGTTTTAGATTCAATATTGTCTGTTTTTGCTCAATTTCGCAAATGAAAATATTTCCAATCAAAGCCACAGCAGAACTTTTGAGCATATTAGCGGTGATTCATTACTGAATCCATGGCTTTGAACGAATCAAGTGAGGAAGTGATTCAGTGACTCATTCATAAAGGCTAGTCTCTTGCTTCATTTCCGAATGAATCAGTCGTTTGAACAAATCGAGTGAGTCAATGATTCAGTGACTCATTCATAAAGTGAGTCACTTGCTTCATTTCTAAATGAATCAGCTGTTTAAACGAATCAAATGAGTGAATGATTCAATGACTCACTCATTAAGACAGTGACTTGCTGCCAACTACTGGTGCTTTTATTTTCATATTTAGAGTATCATTTCATTCTTTTCAAAATCATTTATTTCAATCAGCATTATGATGCAATGTTGAATCTAAATATTTCTTTCTAAAACTACTTTTTGTAATGTCTATGCGATGCTTTTCTCATTTAACACAATAATGACTTTAAATGATCTTTTGGGGGGTAAATTCCCAGCCAAACTCGATGTGTGATGAATTTATTAATCGGTACATCATGTAATTAATTAGATGAAAAACTGTAATCGCTTGACAGAAAGAAAACAAATAAAAACATCTGAAAGGAGCTTCATTTACAACCATAAACGCCTTTAATTCTTCAGGCGCTGCTCTAGTGATGAATGGGGTGTCGGTGAATCAGTCTTTTTCCACAAAAGGTCAGTTATCTGACACGTTACAGTGCCATTTGCATTTCCGCATGCGTTTATTGACCTCTGCGTTGAGCGTTTGCCATTAATGCCTTTCTGGCCGTGATGTGTTCACTCAGCAAACGCTGCGGCGCTCAATTAACACAGATCTCTAATTGCACCTCTATTTTTGCGTTATTATGCATCCAATGGAGAACAGCGAGCGAGCGAGCAAGCCACCAGCCGGCCTAATTTCACTTCCATAATGGGGAATTAAAGGAGAATGGCCGTACAAATGATGATACAACTCGTGCCCAACGGCGCTTCGATGCTCATCAATTTTCCTTCATTCCTGTATCATTCCCGCTCGAATGTAATGGCTAACGAGAACAAAAGCCCCCCGCACTCGTGTCCACACACATTTTGGGGAAATAAGCCCAATCGGGTGCGAGGGAGAATTATTTTTCTTTATTAAGTGACCCGTGTCCCCGGAGATACAAAAGAAAGCAAACAATTAATCTTTTCCTATTGGTTGGGTGCAAACGGGCTCGGGCCGGGATGAAGGCGCTCCGTACCTGTGGCAGAGAGGGGTAATTAGGCCTGGCCTGGGGAATAAATGGATTCCAGCTTCAAGTGTGCTGAGCTTTCAGGCCGTGACAGCGCTCTCGCCCCCCCGAACAACATCTCCGCTGGAACCATCACCTATGACCAAAAACAGCAGAATAATTAACAAGATCCAATGTATTAATTGCTGCGAGCCATTAAAAATGGCCAGAGAAACTGCATTAATTGCTGTTCCTAACAAAGTGTTTAATCAAATTAAGGCCGAGCGTTCTGTTCACAGTTGGCTAAGCAGGAAAAGCTTCTGCCAGCCTGGAAAAAAACAACCAACAATATCAATAACGCTCGGAGCGGAGAGAATAAGGCTGCTTTGTTGAACAGTTTAACTGCACTTACACCAGCGATCAGTGCGAATGAACCGACCGACTGATTCAGGAGGAATCTCAAACAGACATGCAGATTTATCTGTGGTTATTGGACAATATTAGTGATTTTATGCACCGTATACAGTATATGTGACCCTGCACCAGTCATAAGGGTCAGTTTTTTTTTATTGAGATTTATACATCATCTGAAAGCTTAATAATAACTATTTGAAAATCTGGAATCTGAGGGTGCAAAAAAATCTAAATATTGAGAAAATCACCTTTAAAGTTGTCCAAATGAAGTTCTTAGCAATGCATATTACTAATCAAAAACTAAGTTTTGATATATTTGCAATGTATTGCAATACAATGTATTGTTGGATATTGCTATTTTGTGCTCCAGGGTCACATATGTATCAGCATCAGTCAATATTTATTTATTATCTATTTTATTAACTATTTATTTAGGATTTAACACCATCAGCAGCAATGGCTATATTCATGGCAAAATCAACAGTGTTTAAATTTGACAAAACAATTACGATTACAATATCATTTCAATACATTTTTTACAGTAACAATTTTGTCTTAAAAACAATCAACATACAAAATTATACATATAGACTTAAAACAACATTAGTAATAATAACAATTATAGAACCTTTCAATTTAATGTATGATAAAAATTCAAAAATAATTCCAGGAAAAAAAATTCCTATGATGCCAGTATTAATCAATATTAAATACATATTGACTGATGTTGGATATTTAATTTGTACATGCTTATTTCTCTCATTTTTGCATTTAGATTACACTTTCTGTCATCTAACACTCACTTAAAGTTAAAAACACTAATAATTTTGTAACACTGTTAAAATTAATATTGAGCTCAAAATGAATATCCATTTTTAATTCTGTACATTATAATGTCAGAATTTCAGCTTTTAGTTTTAATACATTTGTGCAAAATAATACAGAATTTTAATACATGAAAAGCATGCTTATAATTACTGCATCTGGTCAGAATATTTACATCAGTTCATATCATGTTTTTATTTGTATTGTTGTGCATTTAAATGCATTTCTTTTTGATGAATGCATGTTCGCATTTCTCTTTTGTTGTCTTATTGTAAAGTGCTTTTAGATGCAACTTTTAAAGGTGCTATAGAAAATAAAGTTTTATTGTAATGTAATAATATAATATATAGTCTAATATGACCTGGTTTTGTGACTTCGGCTCTGAGCGACTCGCAGCTCGAGGTGTCTCCCGGTCCTCTCTTCTCATGCTTTCTGTCTCTCCTAAAACTCTTCTGTCAAAATAGAGGCAAAAATGCACAAAATTATATCTGAGCACTGATCATTCATCTACTGGAGTCCTCGTTAGAGCTACACATTCACAGAGTTTTTTAAATAAATTCTATTCAATGTTAAAATTAAAGACTGCTGTAATTCAGCTCTAACTCTTCGCCGCATGTCAGAGCACGGCTGTGCGCATTTATGCATAATTTAATAATTCACAAACATTTACATGACCTTTGAGGTGTGTCTGAATTTCTATGCCATTTCTCAAATGATCATTTCCATCATTTTAGTTTAGACACGTGAAATGTCGATCACTTATTGATATACTTAAACTTATGACTTTTTTTGTACTATATTTATTTATGCACCTAATACTGAATGTTTAATCACTGTTTACTGTTTAACAGACTGGTTACTAGTTACTCTCTAACTACTGTAGCATCCACCGGCATTATAATGAGGAACGGTTGCTCATATAAACACGACGGCAAACTTGCTCCTTTAGCAAAGACTATGCTTTAATTCATACAATATCATAAAATACAAACACAGCTGTTAATTTACATATAAGATCATGCTTTAATAATATAATTTTATGAGCTGATGTGATCAAACCACCAGTTTATCTGATCCTCAATTCTATTTTATACTATTTTTTCCAGATTCTTTTTTTAAATATATATTTTTTAAAGAAAATTATATATTTTTACATTTAATTATTTTTCTGTTTTCTACTTTTTCAGATTAATACATTTTTACACAGTTCTACTCTAATCAAAATACAAACGCCATAATGATCTATAATTTCACGAAGAGCTGGTGTTTTCATAATGCAAGAAAATTATTAATTGTTCAAACCATCAGTTTATTAGATACTCAATTCTCCTTTTTTCAAATTATTTTCTTCCAGATTTTCTTTGTATTTTATTTAATTTTTTCCTTTTGTCCAGATTATATTTTTCTGTCTTCTACTTAATTTTTTTTTTTTTTTTTTACAAAAGTTACTTTAATAAAATACAAACAGCTATTAATTTATAGAAACGATCATACAGTAATGATCTATCATTTAAATAACTGCTGTGTTTAAAACCATCAGTTTATTACACACTCAGTTCTCTTTTATTCTGTTTTCTACTTTTTCAGATTTTTTTCAGATCAATGCATTTTTTCCACACAGTTTTCCTCTAATCAAAATACAATTTATTTGTAACTACTTGTAGATTTATGATCATATGTGATCTATAATTTAATGAAGAACTGATGTGTTCGTAATACTAGGACATTAGTTTATCATGAATTAAAATACAGAATAACAGTCATTTATTGGCCATAACATAGAAAGTTTCTCTGTGTGTCACACAGTGGAGAAGATCAGCTGACACAAACAGTCACGTCGCAGAAGTTTGGTGTGTGTTTATGTAGATGATTGTGTTGATGATCGCTCCTCAGCGAGAACCGCTGACAGATAACAGCGCTTCTCGCTGTCCTACATTCCTGGGTCGGTTCTCCTAAAAACCTGTGCACTCAGGAGAGAGGAAGAGGAGAGCGGCGAGCAGTGATGGATTCCAGTTATTAGCAGATCAAAAAGATGGATGGCGTCCTGCTCCACCCAATCAACATCATCATCGAGATCTATTTAAAGATAGCGCTTGTGCTAATCAACTTATTTAAGCTGCTGATAATATCAGAGGCAGAATAATCTGCCGTTCTGTGCCACATCCCGCCGCCGATCGATAAAATCACTTGAGCCGGCACAAAGCCAGGTAAGTAACAACTCTCCCGGTCATTAATATTATTTAACTCTTCAGAGCGCACTTAATGAAGAAGAAAAACTAGAGGAAAGCTCACCGCTAGCGCGGGGCGTTACGACGCTCGCTCAGCGATCTCGACGTACAGCTGATGTTATTCACTGTAAAACAAACACAAACGCCAATCAACACAGATGACACATCAGATGATTACTATACCAATCCGCTGCGGATATTCGGTGTAAAAAATGAATGATAAATAGTCTGGAAAAAATTATCTGAAAAAGTGGAAAACAGAGAAACATTATTTGGAAAAAAAAGCAAGCAAACAAACTTCTAAAAATTAGAAGAAAAACATCTGAAAAAATTTAAAATAAGAAATGAGATCATGCTGATGTGATCAAACCACCAGTTTATCTGATCCTCAATTCTCTTTTATACTATTTTTTCCAGATTATTTAAAAAAAAAAAAAAAAAATGTATTTAAAAGTTTTTTATTTATTTAATTATTTTACTGTTTTCTACTTTTCCAGATTTTCTATAATGATCTATAATTTCACGAAGAGCTGGTGTTTTCATAATGTAAGAACATTATTAATTGTTCAAACCATCATTTTATTAGATACTCAATTCTCCTTTTTTCAGATTATTACTTTTTTGTTTTCCTTTTGTCCAGATTATAAAAATCTGAAAAAATGTTTAAAAAAAAACAATGAAACTGATGGTTTGAGCAAGTAATAATTATGTGGCATTATGTACACATCAATTCTTCATTAAATGATTAAATTAATAGGTGTGTTTATATTTTGATTAGAGTAAAATTTTGCAATAAAGTAATTAAAACATTCAAATTCTGGGGGGAAAAATCTAAAAAGTAGAAAACAAATATAATCTGGAAAAAAATCTGAAAAAAAATGTGCACACACACACACACACACACACAAGCACAGCTGTGCTTGTATTTAGATTAAAGTAAAACATTGTGTAAAAAAGTAATTAATTAATACTTCAATCAATTTTAAATTTTTTTTAAGTAAAAAAATATAATCTGGATTTTTTCTATTTTTAAAATGAAAAATATTTTAAAAATTAAAAAAGGCAACTGAGTATCTAATAGAGTGATGGTTTGACCAATGAATGTTCTTGCATTATAAACATCAGTTCTTCATTAAATTACAGTACAATCATATCTGTACATTGACAGCTGCATTTGCATTTACTTTATGAAAAATAAATAAATTAATTGATTCATAATCATACATTGTAAATAAATAATCAGAAAAATGACTGGAAACAAAAGCTGATTACCCGATAAACGCTAGAGAAACACACACCTGTTCCACTCAACACTGTTTTCACTGAGTTATAAAGACTTATTGAGCAGTTAACTGAGACAGACTGCATCATACAGTATGTGCAATACTTCACAGGAAGAATTTATAAAAGCTAAAGTGTGTTTTCAGCGCAGCACTTCCTGCGCCCGCAGGCTCTGGACAGGAAGCATTAAGAACAGCTGTAGCTGAATGAAGACAAACTGAAGACATGCCTGCTTTCCAGGAGAGCCGGAGCTGCTACAAGATAAATACAGCGAGGGCGACCTTCCTCGGGAGAAACATCGTTACGCATTTACACTGTCAGTGTTTGCATTTACAAAAACACGCGCTCTTTTATTCTGCCTGGATAAAGGCAAAGGAAGTAAAAAATACTGCAGTTCTGACCTCTGACCCCGGAGCTGCATTACACCAGCTACAGCACATACAGACCATCACTCACTGTCACTGAGCTCCTGCCTGCTGTTAAAGCGTAAAACAACACAAAAAATCAAATGATAAATGATGTTTTGAATGGGATTGAAGTTGAATGTAACTGGTAAAGTATAAAACAGTTGTAGCACAGCGATTGATTGACAGGCGAGTAGGCGGGCCTTCACTGCTGCTTAAACACATGAAAATGGTATTTTATATGGAAGCTTGTTTCCACCACGGGATAAAAATAAATAAATACATAAAAAAGGTAATTGCAACTTTTTTTCTCACAGTTCTGAGAAATAAAGTCAAAATTGTAAAAATTTAACTCGCAATTGACCTTTCGCAAAAACCCACCCTCCTTAGTTACTGTTGCTATGTCCGACAAGCCACGCTGTTCTCACGCCACACATCATGTTCTCACGCAGAGAAAAATACATTGCAGTGCAAAGAGCAAACTGACAACGTGGCAACAGACAAAACAAAATAGCACAAAAAATAGCACAAAATAAACATGAATGAACATCAGAAGGTATCTTGTTTCAACTGTCGTCAATACACAGCATGTTTCAAGTTCAAGTCCGATGTTAATTTACTCTCCTGTCTGGTTTGTTTGTCAGACATAATGGTGATTGGTCAGATCGCCTGTCAATCAAACTCTCAGTGAAGGGTGAATTGCGAGAAAAGACAGCATTATGTGATAAAAAAAACGTTACAATTACCTTCTTTAATTATTTATTTTTTAATACCGAAAAAAAAAAAGAATTGCGAGATATAAATTCTGAATTTCTCAAAATAGTTAGTTAGTGAGTTTACACCTTGCATTTCTTTTTTAACTCACAATTCAGACTTTCTTCTCACAATTCTGGGAAAGAAGACAGACTTTGGAGAAAAGTTGCAATTCCTTTTTTTTTTTTTTTTTGGCTTCCAGTCTCCCAAAGCGTTTTGGATCCCATTAAAAAAATTGTTACTTGAAATAAAATAAATGTTAGCTTAATTAAAACAAAATTTAAAAACCTAAACGTGTATTTTAGCCAGTTGCCAAGGCAACAATTTTGTTACTTGAAATAAAATTTATGTTACCTTAAATACAGTAAAATCAAATATAAAAAACATTGAACTTATTATATTTTAGCTAGTTGTGAAGGAAACAATTTTGTTGCTTGAAATAAAATCAATGTTAGCTTAAATAAAATTAAATATAACAAACTTATTATGTTTTAGCTATTTGCCAAGGCAAGAATTTTTGTAAAAAAAAAAACTAAAACTAAAATTATACCTTAAAACTATAGACAAATTTGGAAAAAAAAAAATATGACTAAAACTTCAACTAAAATTACAGAAACTTCAACAAAAACAGAAAATGTTTAGATATTTTGGCTGGAAACAAGACAAAAAAAATCTAAGTCAGAAAAGCATTTTTTGCAGCGTACATTAAAAAAATTATTATAGCATATCAATGATGCTAGAATAACCCTACCCAGAACATCGGTGGGTTTGCACAAGTACGCACCACTCGCACGTTCTCCAGAAAATGTCAAAATCGCGTTTGAATGCTGTAATTGTGTGTTTTACTGGGTGCAACAGTACAAGCAATTACAGCGGCGCACATAAAGCCAGCATCCGTCCGTCTGTGACGCCGATCGTCCCGCAGCGAGACTGAGGTCAACATCAGGTGCACTGGCCACCCTAATTACAACCAAAACACATGCGGCGGGGGTGTCCCGGGGTCAGAGGTCAGAGGTCGAGCGGTGGGGGCGGGGAACGGCTCACTGCATCTGAAACAGCATTCAGTTTTTCTTAAATCCGCTCAATACATATGAACACATGATGAGAGATGAAACCCTCGTCCTCATAATCCGTGACACGTGGAATTAAACAGATGTGATTATTCGTTTGCAATTCCCGCTCGCTCCTTGTTTTTAAAACAGAAACAGGTCTTCCTCTAGTTCAACAACTTTACCTGTTTACGGCTCGTGTAAAACAGAGCTGCTAAATTACTCATCGGCCCTCTGGAGGCAGACGAGTCCAAACAAAGCAGAGTTTTTCGTCCGGAGTCTAAAAATAAGCCGATGCTAAAGGTTTCCTGCAGCTCGCAGCCCCGCGGCCCTTAACCTTTCCCAAAGTTGTAGATGAAATGTCAGCTGGAGACCCTCAGGTATAAGTTAGCCGGCTAACCAGACAGCAGCACCATATGAATCACTGTCATTCTAAATGTAGAATCAGCAATTCTAGAGCCGTCCTATCTGGAAACGTAACGGCGAGGAAGAGGCGCTCCAGGAGCTCTGCTATTGATTTTTCTCCCAAACAAAGAGACTTTCGCGAATACATGATACATCATAATCATGTAATTTGTACCTTTGCGTCAAGCGGGGAAAGACGTGGATCTGTGCGTAAACATGGGCGGATGCTTTGGGTCGGATTTTACTGACAGGAACTGAACAAACGTCAGAAGTTTGGAAGAAGAACTTCAGGAGAGAAGCATTACTGCGATGTTTCATATGATGACAAACCTCATCACATTTCTGTCTGGAATATGTGATTGTGATGGCTTAAATATGTGTGTATAATGATTGTAAACATGTTTTAGGCACAAAATTTCATTTGAATATTCAATATTTCATGTCAAGAAATTGTAATTGCAATTATGAATTATGATTATCATTGAATGATGTTTATACCATTGTTTGAAGCAACTGCATGCCATATTTTTATATGAAAATAAACAAGCTGAAAACACTCTAACTGAAGAACTTTTATTGCTTTTCTATAGTGTTAAGCCTCAAATGTGAACTATACATTGGATTGGTTTCTTCTTTAAAGTAAAAATACGCATGGTATTATAATGTTACACAAAAACTAAAATTAAAACAATGGAAAAACCACAACAACAACAAAATAAGCACGCAGAATAACATGAGTGGACTTAATTACTGCTTTGAACGATTATGTAATTGTGGCATCTTACTTACAGCAAGACACTACAAGTAAATAGACTTTTAAACCAATTTTTAACTATTACTATAATTACTATTTAGCCTAACTGGTTTATATCTGTTATTTGAACTAACATATATCACCACACTTACCCAATTAATTAATAACAGCACATTACAAGTTTTCTGAAATGTTTAAATATGCAAATAAGGGCATGGTCTAATTAAATATGCACTAATCTGCATACATTTCTGAAACATAAGGAACATTGGATAAAGCCAGATTCATAAATTCTTCTTTTTATCACTCCACAATTCAGAAAATACTGTCAACGGACAGAAAATAAAAACACATTTTCACCACGTTTTTAGGAGTGAAATGATGTATAAATGAGTGTGAATGAAATATGAACAAACCTTAAAAATATAGAGAGGAATAAAACTGTAAAGTTTGTAAGAGAAAAAACTCTTTATAGATATGGATTGAGACTGAAATCTACAGACGCAAATAGATAAACTGCAATAAAATAAACACTTAAATGTGTTTTCTTTACACTAGGATGAAGGAATTAATACCAGAATTGACCAGTTTTGCCTGCACTGCAAAAAATGATTTTCTTGCTTAGTGTTTGTGTCTTGTTTTCTAGTATAAATATCTAAACATTCTTGAATCAAGATGCATTTACTGTACAAGTGAAATGATTTAAGATATTAAGTCTTGTTTTCTGAAAAAATGTTGATTAAACATTCAGATTTCCAGCTCTGGATGTGCATTAATTTTCACTAATGATTCAGTCAGCAGATATTCTTCCGTGTCCAGACTGAAGAGCTCAGATGCTCGTGTGTGTTTGTGCATCAGTATCAGTGATGCTCGTTCTATCTCTCTCTCTCTCTGTTTTCCCAGCATCCTCGGTGCCACGCTGCATCACACCCAGTTTGCCTCGCTGTTCCCGGACAGTCCAAAACACTTTTCCTGATCTCGTTCATCTTGATGGATTGTCAATATATGGATCGTCCCGCTCTCTAATTCAGTGAAAAAATCTAGTTTTCCATTAGTCTCTGCCTTTCTAATTTTCACTGCTGGTTTGCCACGTGTAATTATTAAAGGCAGATTCAAGAAAGCAATTACTGAACCACGGTTTGTATCTTTGAAATCTTAATAAGCAGAAGAAGTTGTGCTGGGAGAGCAGATACAGCTCAGAAAGACTCTGTAGAAGACTGCTGTTAAATAAAAAACACAGTGATGCTTATGAAGCGGTCGAACGAAACAGAATAAAATAGTGCATTCCTTGCAAATGTTACTTCAGTCCCTTTCAAATTATGACTTTCCCTAATGTTAATAATCAATATCTGTTTAGCATACGTGAGCACTTTTGTGTCATTGACGGCAGAACGGTGTCAATAAAGGAGTTTACAGAACAGGTCAAAGGTTAACAGAGCATCATGGCCATTGTGATATAATCTTTTCTAATATCTTTGAATAGTTTGTGTACTCCAATGTCCACCTTACGTTTAACATAAAAGCGGCTTCAATTTGTAGCTTGCTTCAGATTTCATTTGCTTCCAGTTATTTTAGCTGTGCAAAAACAGTCCGTTCATAATATAAACAAACTGGCATAAAATGTAGTAAATTTGTAGCGTAAATAGTTTTAGCATTTACTGAACTTTGTTATTCACCTAGTTATTTACCAATAGTGCCTAATGAAACAGAAATCTTGTGCATTTATAGAAAATAGCTTGCGCGTTAAAAATAAGAAATCTTGTACATTTATAGAAAATAGCTTGTGTGTTAAAAATAAGAAATCTTGTGCATTTATAGAAAATAGCTTACTTGTGCGTTAAAAATAAGAAATCTTGTACATTTATAGAAAATAGCTTGTGTGTTAAAAATAAGAAATCTTGTACATTTATAGAAAATAGCTTGCGCGTTAAAAATAAGAAATCTTGTGCATTTATAGAAAATAGCTTACTTGTGCGTTAAAAATAAGAAATCTTGTGCATTTATAGAAAATAGCTTACTTGTGCGTTAAAAATAAGAAATCTTGTGCATTTATAGAAAATAGCTTGCGCGTTAAAAATAAGAAATCTTGTGCATTTATAGAAAATAGCTTACTTGTGCGTTAAAAATAAGAAATCTTGTACATTTATAGAAAATAGCTTGCGTTAAAAATAAGAAATCTTGAGCATTTATAGAAAATAGCTTACTTGTGCGTTAAAAATAGAAATCTTGGTAACACTTTACAATAAGGTGTCATTTGTTAACATTAGTTAATGTATTAACTAACATGAACAAACAATGAACAATGCATGTATTACACTATTTATTAATCTTTGTTAATGTTAGTTAATGAAAATACAGTTGTTCGTTGATTATTCATGTTAGTTCACAGTGCATTAACTAATGTTAACAAACACAACTTATGATTTTAATAATGCATTAGTAAATGCTGAAATTAACATTAACTAAGATTAATAAATGCTGTAGAAGTATTGTTCATTCTTAGTTCATGTTTACTAATGTTGTTAACTAATGTTAACTAATGAACCTTATTGTAAAGTGTTACCGAAATCTTGTGCATTTATAGAAAATAGCTTGCGTTAAAAATAAGAAATCTTGTGCATTTATAGAAAATAGCTTACTTGTGCGTTAAAAATAAGAAATCTTGAGCATTTATAGAAAATAGCTTACTTGTGCGTTAAAAATAAGAAATCTTGTGCATTTATAGAAAATAGCTTACTTGTGTGTTAAAAATAAGAAATCTTGTACATTTATAGAAAATAGCTTACTTGTGCGTTAAAAATAAGAAATCTTGTGCATTTATAGAAAATAGCTTACTTGTGCGTTAAAAATAAGAAATCTTGTGCATTTATAGAAAATAGCTTACTTGTGCGTTAAAAATAAGAAATCTTGTGCATTTATAGAAAATAGCTTGTGCGTTAAAAATAAGAAATCTTGTGCATTTATAGAAAATAGCTTACTTGTGCGTTAAAAATAAGAAATCTTGTACATTTATAGAAAATAGCTTGTGCGTTAAAAATAAGAAATCTTGAGCATTTATAGAAAATAGCTTACTTGTGCGTTAAAAATAGGAAATCTTGGTAACACTTTACAATAAGGTGTCATTTGTTAACATTAGTTAATGTATTAACTAACATGAACAAACAATGAACAATGCATGTATTACACTATTTATTAATCTTTGTTAATGTTAGTTAATGAAAATACAGTTGTTCGTTGATTATTCATGTTAGTTCACAGTGCATTAACTAATGTTAACAAACACAACTTATGATTTTAATAATGCATTAGTAAATGCTGAAATTAACATTAACTAAGATTAATAAATGCTGTAGAAGTATTGTTCATTCTTAGTTCATGTTTACTAATGTTGTTAACTAATGTTAACTAATGAACCTTATTGTAAAGTGTTACCGAAATCTTGTGCATTTATAGAAAATAGCTTACTTGTGCGTTAAAAATAAGAAATCTTGAGCATTTATAGAAAATAGCTTACTTGTGCGTTAAAAATAAGAAATCTTGAGCATTTATAGAAAATAGCTTACTTGTGCGTTAAAAATAAGAAATCTTGTGCATTTATAGAAAATAGCTTACTTGTGCGTTAAAAATAAGAAATCTTGTGCATTTATAGAAAATAGCTTACTTGTGCGTTAAAAATAAGAAATCTTGTACATTTATAGAAAATAGCTTGTGCGTTAAAAATAAAGTGGATATATGATTCAAAATTTTAATTTTAGCAGCTTTCACTGCAAAAAATTAATTTTTGTAATCAGTATTTTTGTCTTATTTTCCAGTACAAATATCTAAACATTCTTAAATCAAGATACATTTACTAGAAAGCCAAAATTACTTAAGATACGAAGTCTTGTTTTCTAAGAAATGCATTAAAAATAAGTGAGTTTATGCTGAAAACGAGAACAAATATCTGCAAATGGGATCAGAAAATAATAGTTTTCCTCTTGAATCGAGTTTATTTTTCTGACCCCATTGGCAGATATTTTTTCTTGCTTTAAGCTTGTTTTAAGTCACTTAGTTTTGATAATTTTTTCAGAAAACGAGACTTAATGTCACAAGTAATTTTGCAACTGCATCTTGATTTAAGAATGTTTAGATATTTATGCTGCAAAACAAGACAGAAATACAGAGGAAGAAAATTATTTTTGCATTTATAAATGAACATGGACATGCTGAAATATTAGTCAAACAGAATAGTCTATTATCCATCATCAGGGCTGAACCGACGAGACAGCGCAAACGCTCCTGAGATCATCTGTAAATGGATTCATCAGCCTGGTTAAAACGATGCAACTTTAAATGGCACGACGCCACCGGAATAACAGCAGCGCTATCGCATCGAACCGGCCATCATCTGTTTTATTGCTGATGGGCTTTTTCCCTCGTTCGTAATGTAGCAAAGGGAAACTGTCAGGCTAGTTTCTGACACGCATTTACATTCTACAATGACAAGTGACACCAGCAAAAGGCCACAGAAAACTGTTTATTGATCAGCGTAAAACTATTCAACGGAGCAGATAAGGTTATAGCTAAAAGAGGCCGGGCGCCTTAAAGAACACGACTTCATTACATCACGCCAGCTGTATTTCTGTGGCATTAAAGACCCGCTGATTGGTTGGTAAAGATGTTGATGGGTCCGGGCCTGCCGCTCATAGCGCCTATTAACTTCTCGCCGCGGTCGTTCATAATCTGTTGCATACTAAACGCTGAGCGTGTCACGGAGCATTTACGGGGTGAGGGATTGGAGAACGGCCAGCTAATGAAATGGGAAGAACTCACGGCCAAAGTCATTTGACACTGCCAGCGGCCCGCGTCTCACAATTAAATGAATTCCCACAGCATTCTGACCTTTAGCACAACACAACAAAAGAAACAGCCAGGAATCTCTCATCAGCTGTTGAATCAAAGCAAAAGCGCTTTACACGTCCATAAATTAAACTCCAGATCAAAGCAGTGAAAATAGCAGAGCAGCTGCAAAAAATGATTCTCTTACTTAGTGTTTTTGTCTTGCTTTCTAGTATAAATATCTACAAATTCTTGAATCAAGATTAATTTACTGTACAAGTAAAATGACTTGAGATAATATATCTTGTAAAAAATGTTTTTGATTTTCCTTAAAACAAGCAAAAATATCTGGCAATGGGTCGAGGAAAATAATCTTGTTTAGCCTTTGAACTAAGATAGTTTTTCTGACCCCATTGGCAGATATTTTTGCTTGTTTTAAGCAAAAACTAACAAAAATTTGATTTTTTTTTTTTTTTTTTTTAGAAAACAAGACTTAATATCTTAAATCATTTGTGACCCTGGACCACAAAACCAATCGCCTTTAAAGTTGTCCAAATGAAGTTCTTAGCAATGCATATTACAAATCAAAAATTAAGTTTTGATATATTTATGGTAGAAAATTTCTTCATGGAACATGATCTTTACTTAATATCTTAATGATTTTTGGCATAAAAGAAAAATCAATCATTTTGACCCATACAATGTATTTTTGGATATTGCTGCAAATACACCCCAGCAACTTAAGACTGGTTTTGTGGTCCAGGGTCACATTTTACTTGTCAAGTAAATGCATCTTGATTCAATAGTGTTTACATATTTATACTACAAAACAAGACAAAGATACTAAGAAAATTATTTTCAACAGCATGCACTGGACATCAAATTCATTGTGTTTGACTGGAAAAGATATGAAATGCATCTGAAAAGCTAGATGCCATAAACATCAGGTGACAGCGGCTGTCAGAGTTCATTAAACGCTCGTCACAAATGATAATGCAGTGCGCACGAGTCAGCAGCCTTGTGTGTGGCTGGAGATTCATTGACGAATGTCACATCGCCAATAGATTTATGTATGCAAATGAGCGGTCAATACTTCCACCGGCGCCGAAATGTACTGAAACGCTTGCCGTCCACGTTGGCAGTCAAATAGAATCAGGAAAAACGAGCCGGATCTGATAAACTAGATTTTTCTGAATGGAAAACACTGTACTGTTTTTCTTTCATTCCAGTAAAGCTCGTCTGACGTCTCGTATCGTGAGCGTTTATGAGCGTCCCTTGCTCATATTCTCTGAATTTGCTTAAAGGGTCTCGTGGGAGTTCACGAATTCAAAGCAAAGGTTGCAGTTTGAGTTTAATCATTAGGCCTCAGACAGAAAGTCAATTAGTGGAGATCGATATTTTTAAGAAACATTGAAATCAGGCGAGGGCACGACTGCCTCTATTAAAGAGCGCTAATGCATGCAAATACACAATTAACAGAGCAGGCGAAGCACAGAAAACACATGAAACCGGTGATCTGCTCCACTTCTGATCACATGAATAATAACACTATTGTCGTCAGCAGAGCTGCTTAAAGCTGAATTGAACTTGTTTCATAATGGATGAACTTTATACTGTTATTGAACTGAATCGAATCAACACTCAACTGAATTGAGTGTCACTATTGTCTTTTTTAGAGCTGCTTTAGAATAGAACGCAACAGTCTGTTCCCGGAAGTAAAAACCCATTCATTTTCTCCATCGGAAACTGATTTTTAACGATAACTTACAAACCTTTACAGACAGACCAGACCCATCTCACGGCAATTCGTACATGTTTTACGAGGTGGCTAATTCGTACGAATTCATACGGCCTCACTCGTACAAATTAATACGATTTTTGCTAAATCGTAAGTATTTTACGAGTTACCAATTCGTATGAATTTGTATGAATGACTTACACCTAACCCCACCCCTAAACTTACCCGTCACTGGGGTTTAGATAAATCGTACGAATTCGTACGCGTTAGCCACCTCGTAAAATACGTACGAATTGGTCGTGAGATAGCGTTGGACAGACCGAGGTTGTTAATTGATCGTATGCTTCTGCTGAAGCCGTTAGCTAGCATTATTTCAACTTAAAATAAAAATAACTGTGTTTAAAAGTAGAATTTGTGGTGAAAAGCTACATTACCCATGATGCCGTGCAGCAAATTCCACCATGAAGCACCGCAAATGATATAATCAGGTCGGCCTCCATACACTCTTAAACTTAATGTATATATACTACATCTTGGTTTGATAATGTTTTTTATTTAATATTTTGTATTTTTGTCGGATTTTATTGTACTAAATTAAATTAATATAAATACGATTATTAATTGAATTTTAATACGCTTTCCAAAACAAGTTTTAAACTAAAGCTCGAGAGATAATCGAAGATAATCGACTGAGAAAATCAAAGCAATAAATCTAAACAAGTTGTCTTGCAAATTTGAGGTTGATATCATAAAAAAAAAAAAAAAAAAAGGATTTTGTTCGGGGGCAGTAACAAACGTTTCCACTAGATTAAATTAGTTTCCCATTGGTTCCCAATGCAATCATGTTTGACCGCAAACAGTGCAAGACTGACTATTTTATCACCTCCACGATTTTTTCTTCTGTTCACATAGCAAGTGCCAAACCCTTTACCAAGTTTCATACCATTCCAATTAATTAAAAAATGATGGTAATTTTTTGGTCAAAAATGACTGCAGCACCAGAGGTAATTTGCAATGCTTCATTGTAGTTATTTACCTCATTAAAGTCGTTAAGTACATGGTCTTGTACCTTTTGTCCAATTTTTTGCTTCGTAGCTGCGCTGTAAAAAGTGCTCAGTTGACTTAACATAATAATAAAAAATAAAAAAAGTTAAGTGAACTTGACAATTAAATTAACTTATTTTTTTTAATTATCACTTACTTAAAATTTTTAAGGCAACGGGTTTCCTCAATTTTTTTAAGTTAAGTCAACTTATCACTTTTTACAGTGCGGTTGGTTTAGTTCACGGCTTATAATGCTTTAACCAAGACTTTTTAATAATCCCTATGGGAAAAATGAATGGAAAAAATGCATCAGGAACCAACGGCACTGAAAAAAAATGGACATTCACTAATACACAATGAAATTTGGATTTGTTTCATATTTAAAGAAGTTTCCATCATTGATTCTGTTATTTTCCTGTTTATTGATGTGAAGCTGCTTTGAAACAATCTGTACCGCATAAAGCACTGCAGAAATACATGTGACTTGAGTTGATTTGTACACCTGTTTAGCCATGACCTCTCATTTTCAATGCACTTTAATAGTCACCCGTGTTTATCCACATCGAATGCAACACACTCTACATCTGATACGCTGAAGTTTCATCTGCTCCGACCCTCACGAGAGCGAAACGAACACACACACACACACACAAAGGTCCGGCCACAGAAATCATTTCTCTTACCCGCTGAAAATGAGCAGGCACTGGATTATAAAGAACATCACAAACAGATAAGAGAAATGAATTAACACCGGCCTTATCGCGCCGCTTGCCAACACGACGGTGAACTTCAAATTTGCCAAATCAGGAAACATGCGTGCGGAGCGATTCCTCAAAGAGCCGCGTTTCTTTGAGAAACAAAACAGAAAAACTGAATTTTAACTGAAGTAATGCGATCACAGTCACGGTTAATTAATATCAAATCATGGAGAGATAAAACCTAGTGCATTATATCTCTAACAGCGGAAATAAATAAATAAATAGAGAGGAACTATAAAATGGATATATTTCATTTGCAGTTATTACAGCACTACGAGACCAAAAAGATGTTTCACCCACAGAGAACTGAAGATTCGCATTTGCAAGCAGATGATATAGTTTGTGCGGCTGGCAGCGGCGTTCATGACAAACTGATGCAATTTCAGCGGTGTCGCGAGAGCGGCCTGATATTTGTCTCGTTCTGGTTCCTCCGAGCTCCAGATTTGAATCGCAGGGGTCCAGAGGCCCTTCTCCTGACAGGACACAAATAATTACAGGCCGCTCTCTTCATTGGCTCTTATATTGCTCCTCTTATCTGAAGGCCTGCGGTGCATTTGATCAAGTAAGGTCACTGTATTCTGACCATAACACAACATAACACCGCTATTTGGAGATACGATAAATAAAAGCCAGACAACGTTTTATCAGTTGTGTTATAGGTTATGTGTGTGTGTTTCAGAAAGTATTTTCACTAAATGTGTTTTTGCTACAAGTCTGAATTTCCAGGTCCTCTTCCAATGCAGATGATTATTTCAGAGACGTTTGGTCTGAATGTAATTGTGATTTAAATATGCAGTACATCACCTGACCTGCAGGGGGCGTGTCATCACACATGCAGTACTTCAGTGCTTCTGCAGATTTAGTTAAAGAGCTCAATTTATCTGTCATTAGAGAAATTCCTAAATTACTTTCAACCCAGCTAAGACTTTTTGGTTCGCAGAACGTTGTGGGAACGTTAGTTTATGGTTCCCACAACAAAAATTCTAACATTCTCTGTTGGTTATCCAGGAAAGTTTTTTTTTGTTGTTGTTTTTTTCCATAAAGACAACATTCCTGTAGGACTGGAGAACGTTCCCTTAACATTGTCAGTACGTTCCCAGAATGTTTTCACTATGTTCTCAGTTCTTTTTGGTAACCTACATCGGAGAACGTTCCCAGAAAGTTCTTATTCGATTCCCCAAAAACAACCAAACGAGAACCTTATGTGAAGATTATGGGAACAATCTGTTTGCTTGATTTTTGACTGTCACGTGTATTTTGATATTTCATATTAAAAGGAGGTTTAGATGCATGTGCCAGTCATTTTACTTTTATTTATAGAAATGTACTCTCCTTACACACACTCACAAAATATCCACATTTGTTTTCATTGACAAAACAAATACTAACAAACACACGCCTGACAGTTGTAATGTATTGGTGTTTGCTGAATCACTGTGAACTGGCCTTTATATTTAGCATGAAATATTCATATTAATATTAAATACCAAAATCTGCAAAGACTTGAATAGAGTAAAAATGATCCTTCTTGTCATCATTTACTCACCCTCATGTCAGTCCAAGCCAGTATTATAATGTTCTTTCTTCTGTAGAACACAAAAGGAGAAATCACACTCCATAAAAGACTAAGAGCACCATAAAAACGTCGTGAAAAAAATCATAAAAGTATGCTAACAGTAGTTCACGTGACTCGTACTACATTCCGAGTCTTTTAAAGCGATATTTCATTAAATAAGCCATCTTTCTGTCATTATTTACTCACCCTCACATCCTTCAATCCTGTCCTTTGACTGTAAGGACAAAAACACCGAGACATTTCTTATAATATCTTCTTTTGTGCTCCATTGAAGAAACTCATTCACGTGAGTGACGCAAAGATCCGTTATTTGCTCGAACTCTTCCCGCCGAAATTTTTCAAACGTGCATGTTATGTTATATGCAAATGAAGTGGTTTGAGTGTTTATCATTATTTAAACGGATGGTTTTCGGTGAGGTGTATTATAATTATTTACATAAATCCTTTAATAAAGTTGTTACTGTATGGTCAACTGGTCACAAAAGAACGAAAATAAAAATAAAAGTTTGCACTTTATTTTTATTACAAAAATTGCACACAATATGTAAATAACCAAGTGCATGAATCATTCTTTGTGTGTTTTACATAATTTCGTGGCCTACAGAATCACAAAAACAGAACAGAGATTATACACAAATTATGCAGAAAGAAAATATATATATATGCTAAATGCAAATATGGACTGACCAGCGATCAAAACTAATTTATAATGATTGCTGTATTTTTTATATATATTTTTTACATTGTAAAGTATGTTCTTTGCTGATTATTCAAATATATTATGTTCACAAGTGTTACAGACAACAAGTACATTTTTTCTTCAAACGTGACACGTGAATGTATATATATTGTGAATATTTATTTATATTTACCAAAAAAAAAGGTCCAGAAATATATTGATAGAAAATATATTTACGTAAATATATTGTGAAACATACTTTAGCAAATATACAAATTGCATGGTTGAAATCTAAGTTGCAAACCTTATTTTGATGAGTTCTGTTGACATAATGCAATTACATGAACTTAATATTGTGTGCAAATTTATTATTTTTTAAATGTTACAGTAAGTTAATGAATTGTCTTTATAAGTGCATCTAATTAATCTAGTTTCAACATACTTGAAGCATACTTTAGCAAATATATTTTTGTCCTTTTTTTGTTTTTGCATATAATTAAAAATATTTTTGAAAGTATATATTTGTGGACATTCCCCCCCAAAATTGTCAGTACTGTGACGCAAAAATTTCTCATTTTCATTACTTTGATGTGAAAAGGGTATTATTTACTTCAAAGTATAATACATCAATAATGACAGGATCTGTTTCACTGCCTTTATGTGAAAATGAGAAAACATATTTTAATACTGTAACTCGACTATATCACAATAATCTGAATCTAACAAGAATCACCAAAGAGAACATGAAGAACTACAAAAGAAAAGTTTTAATATCTTAAATCATTTTACTTGTCAAAGTAAATGCATCTTGATTCATGAATGTTTTGATATATTTATACTAGAAAACAAGACAAAAATACTGAGTAAGAAAATCATTTTTTGCAGTGCATGAACACATTTACCTTCATCTCACTGCAGGATTATATGAACATGTGAATTTAATGTTCAATAACAGCACGTTACAGTGCAACACACCTTAAAGATCCTAAAACTAAGACTCATTTTCATATGTTTTCCCATGTTTCAGTGAGAATCAGCCCCAGACAGACAGACAGAGACTCACCTGCAGCATCAGAAACACCTGCAGCTGAAGCATCAGCCATTCAGATGAGAAACACCGTCAGAGGCACTTCTGCAGATCTACAGACACACGACAGCCTTCATCATGAAGCAGCTCCTAATGCGACGGCCGCTATGACAGCTTGCCAATACGACGGGACAGAGGCGAGGACGGGCCCAAGCTTTTTGACGTATATGCAGAGCGCTGAAATGCTCGGCGGGGCCTGTCAAGAACACGCTTTCTTTTATTTCTCTGTTTAAGTGAGTTTAAGCAGCGATGTGACAGATGTTCAGCTGCTCTTCTGCTCTCTCTCTCTCTGAAAAACTACAAACTAAAAGCAGTTCTATAGAAGCAGAGCTTTCCTTTAAGAGATAAAGAACACATTCACAGATCTCCAGGACTTCTCCAGCTGTTTGTTTTCACTTTAGAACTGAACTAGAAAAACAGCCTATATTAACTGTAAAAAGATCAACTTTTTACAAACAAATTGCATGGTTGAAATCTAAGTTGCAAACCTTATTTTGATGAGTTCTGTTGATATAATAATGCAATTATGAACTTAATATTGTGTGCAAATTTATTATTATTACAGTTAGTTAATGAATTGTCTTTATAAGTGCAATAAGTGCATTTCTAGTTCCCATTATGCTTTGCATAGAACTGGATAAGGAGAATAAATGTTGAATTCATTTTTTTTAGAGTCTAACTACTAATTACATCTTCAACAGTGTAATTATACTCATTACTATCTCTGAAATGTATTTAATTATTTATAATTACTTTCTAAATCCCATATCAACCTCAATCAACAATACAAGGATAGACATGAAACTGCTTTTATTTCTGTCAAATAAATAATACAAAATTGCACAAGCTGTTCTTGAAGTATTTAAATGGACAAAGTTGCATTAAAAACATGCATTTTAATTTTGAATAAATTTTGATGTTAAATCCACTATTGTTTTATATAGAATTTTTCTATAGCGTATACGTTATTTAATGCAATTACATCAGAAATAACTGTAAATAAATTACAGAAAAATTAAGAGTAATTCTTTACTTTGAAGGAAACTTAATGCATTGCTACCAAACACTTGGTGAAACTGCAATCTGCATTAACCATGTAAGCAAAAAATGTATGCAAAATAATTTATAAATAAATTTTGCACGTGCAATTATAGCTGTTCATAAATCAGACTAATTAATTCCAGGGCCACCATTTAATTAAATAATGAAAAATAATAATAATAATAATAATAATGAGTTAACTTAATATACTTTGAGTCATCAATTTAAAATTTGTGTTTATACAACAAAATATTAAGCTCTTCTAACTGAGTGTAGTTTGCTGGTTAAACACAATTTTATTAGAAATCGTCACAACTCCAAAAAATGAATGCAAAATTTTACATTATTATGCATTTATTTATTTTTGGAGCCAAAACTTTTGTTTTTAGCGTGCAGAAGCTACAAGCCAAAAACATGAAGTCGAGTTCTGATACTGATTCATTCCTTTATTAAGATTCAGATATTGTTGCACAGGAATGTAGAGTAAAAAATACTTGTGATTAAAAAATCTGTTAGAACAATGAATCAACTGAAACATCCCAAAATTTCAGGCTACAAAGCAAAATAAAAAAATATACATATGTATATCCATCCGTCGTGCACGAGCTACCAGAAGCCTCGTCGATTATTGATGCTCTTAAATACTGATTATGAGAGAATAATGCTTCATTCTGTACATACGAGACAAAGGAGAACAGAAACGGCTTCAGAAGGCCTTCCCCTGCCGGATCATTGCCTGAAGCAGCGCACAATCTGAGACGAATGAGCTGTGAATCGTGAAGAGCCGATCGCTGCATCTTCATCGGACTGAAGAAAGCACAACGCTGATCTTCAGACACCAAACAGGTACAAAGAGATTCAGATTCTGCTTTTATTAATGTAGTGTTATCATTAGGTTTCATTAAGTCCGTGCAGATTTTTCTTGCATGATCATACTGTGGAATAAAGAAAGACGGTGGTTTGATGAATTATGCGATCGCTTTGGCTTCGGGTAAGAACGCCTCCCAATATTTTATTAGCTGAAAAACAGACAAAACAAACATGAAATTAACTTTTAGAGCTCACTGCAAAAAAATGATTTTCTTACTTAGTGTTTCTGTCCTGTTTTCTAGTATAAATATCTAAACATTCTTGAATCAAGATGCATTTACTGTACAAGTAAAATGATTTAAAATATTAAGTCTTGTTTTCTAAAAAAAAAAAAAAAAATATCATAATTTTGTACGTTTTTGCTTAAAACAAGTAAAAATATCTGCCAGCAGGGCAAGAAAAATCATCTTAATTCAAAGGCTAAACAAGATTATTTTTCTTGCCACATTGGCAGATATTTGTACTTGTTTTAAGCAAAAACTAACTAAATTTGTATATTTTTTTACACTGAAAAAAAAAAAAAAAAAGATTCATTGAATTTACAGAATTTTTTTAAAGGTAAGTGGTTGCAATCAATTTATTTTAGCTACATTTAAATAAATTTAGTTGACTAACTTTCACCATTTTTTTTATTTTATTTAAATGTAGCTAAAATAAAAAATTATTTAAAAAAAATTTGATATTTTTATTATGTCTTGTTTTCTGTATAAAAAAATAAATAAAAAAAGTTTAGTTTTTCCTTAAAACAAGCAGAAATATCTGCCAATGAGGCAAGAAAAATTATTTTGTTCATCCTTTGAATTAAGATTATTTTTCTTGCCCCATTAGCAGATATTTCTGCTTGTTTTAAGGAAAAACTAACAATTTTTTTTTTTTTTAGAAAACAAGACATAATATCTGAAGTCATTTTACTTGTACAGTAAATGCATCTTGATTCAAGAATGTTTAGATATTTATTCTAGAAAACAAGACAGAAACACAGAGTAAGAGAATGGTTTGCAGTGCTTCTGATCTGGAAAACATGCTTCTTTCCTCTGATCACGTACCTGCTGCTGTGTGTGAACTAGTGACTCCAGATATTTAATGATGACGACTTTGAAATCCTTCACTCTGTCTTTCTGCGAAGAGAAAGAGACACTGAGGTCAGAGAAAGCAGCGTTGGGTTTAACAGCGAGAGCAAAGACACGCTGACAGCTGAACTCACCTCGAATCGCCCAACCTCTCGCCGGATGTTTTTTGATATCTGCTCAAAATCTCTTTCACCCTGTTGCACTTTACCTTCCCACTAAACACACACACAGAAACACAAGAGGCTTTATGACTTCAGTGTGTGTCAAACACAAAGAGCTGAAAAACTGGCCGTCATGAGCAGAACAAACAGAGTCACATCAGGTCAGAAGGTCTAGTGAGCGTATGATGATGATTTATGGAGTGAGGCCGGTGAACTACAATGAATCCTGCATTAAAAACTACAACTAAACAACACAGGACATCAGCTTTTATTAAATACTACAAATGAACCAGCAGCTGGTAAAGAAAGAGTTCACCTAAAGATGAAAATGTGCTGAATTTCTTCATAAGATTTAGAGAAATGTGTCTCTGCATCAGTGTCTCAGCAATGGATGCTCTGCAGTGAATGGGTGCCGTCAGAATGAGAGTCTTAAAAATGCTGGATGTGTCTCAGCTTTTGTCTTCTCCAGATGTTAACTGATGGACTGGAGTGCTGTGGATTATTGTGATGCTTTATCAGACTCTCATTCTGACGGCACCCATTCACTGCAGAGCATCCATTGCTGAGACACTGATGCAGAGACACATTTCTACAAACCTGATGAAGAAACAAACTCATCCTAATCTTGAGCACATTTTCATTTCGGCTGAACTATTCCTTTAAAGTGAGAGGTTAAAGACGCTGTAGTGTTTGTAAGCATGTCACGTGCGTCTGATGAATCCATAATTAGGCTCTGATCTACATAATGCAAATATAAGTATGTGTGAGGAGTGTAAGAGACGGATGGAGACAGCAAATCAAATCAAAGCGAAGGTCCTACCTCCTCGATCTCCTTCGTGGGGCGTGACGGGGAAAATGCAGAAATTAAAAAGGCTGAAAATGTTTCGTGCTTAAAAGAATCAATAACTGTCATGAATTCCTGCAGCTGTCAGGTGACTCGAGGTAAAAACAGTAGAGATATGAATGAACCGAAGGGAAGGGAAGGGAAACAAACGTGCTGGATAATTCCCATCAGCCCCAGCGCGGCTCACATGAACTCATGCTCTCTCGTTACGTGTTTGTGGTGTTCTGTACCTCCTTGATCTCGTCTTTGGCCTGCTGCAGTTTGTCGGGTTTGTTGGCGTACTGTAGTTTGGCTTCGGCTTCTCTCTTGCGCTGCAGCATCATCTGAGCATCTTGCCATTTGGCCCACGTTTTCATCCGCTGGTCAAACACACCCTGAAGCACAGACACATGACAAAACCAACACGGCATGAAGCCCTCCACTCACGAACGGGGTTCTAGGAAGCCAAAATACCCTTTACAGCATGTATTAAGAAGTTCTGCTTTAGTACTTTCACATGGCCAAAATGTCATCAGCAAACCTCATATCACACCCTGAGTGATTTTACATCATAGTAACATACTGTTTGTCATTATAGTTATGATGCAAATATTAAATAACGCAAATGATTCTGTGAATGACACAA
This sequence comes from Onychostoma macrolepis, assembly GCF_012432095.1. Lineage (NCBI taxonomy): Eukaryota > Metazoa > Chordata > Actinopteri > Cypriniformes > Cyprinidae > Onychostoma > Onychostoma macrolepis. Next base: position 28,745,656 of record NC_081162.1, read on the forward strand.
AAGAGAGCGGCTTCATCCGATTCCATTTTCTCTTTGTTTTGGAAATACACTGCAAAAAATGACTCTCTTACTCTGTGTTTCTGTCTTGTTTTCTAGTATAAATATATAAACATTCTTGAATCAAGATGCATTTACTGTACAAGTAAAATGACTTAAGATATTATGTCTTGTTTTCTGTAAAAAAAAAAAATATTATATATATATATATATATATATAAAAATGTGTCAGTTTTGCTTAAAACAAGCAAAAATATCTGCTAATGGGGCGAGAAAAATAATATTGTTTAGCCTTTGAATTAAGATTATTAAGATTTATTTAGATTAAAATAGATATTTCTGCTTGTTTTAAGCAAAAACAACAACAAAATTGATTATTTTTTTACAGAAAAACCTGATTTATATTTTAGAGCGATCTGGACCGATTTAGTGGGAAATTGCGTGTATGGCTGTTATTTTGGTATCTTTGAGATACTATTATAAATTTTGTTAATATTTTTATTTAAAAAAAAAAATTATATTTCAATTTTATATTTTTAGTTAAAGTATTAGAAGTTTTATTGTGGGTTTTATCATTTTTAATTATTTTTTATTAATGATAAATTTTTATTTCAGTTTTATTTATTTTAATACATCAAGTTAAACTGAATGAAAATGAGTTGATTTGGAAACTAGCTGAAATAAAATGAGTTTAAAGTAACAGTAGTGTTATGCTTAAGCTTTTTAGCTTCTTGCTTTAGTTTTTGTTAACTATAATAACTCTAATACATAAAAATCTATATGATCTCTATTATAATAATACTATAAATAATATTTTGCCCAGAGTCCATCTACACTGGAAAAAATGATTTTCTTACTTAGTATTTTTGACTGTAAATATCTAAACATTCTTGAATGTAAAATTATTTAAGATATTAAGTCTTGTTTTCTAAAAAAAAAAGAAAAAAAAAAATCTAAATTTTTATTTTTTTTTGCTTGAAACAAGCAAAAATATCTATTTTAATCTAAATAAATCTTAATTCAAAGGCTAAACAAGATTATTTTTCTCGCCCCATCGGCAGATATTTTTTAGGTTTTAAGGAAAAACTAACAAAAATTATTATTATTTTTTTTTTACAGAAAACAAGACATAATATTTTAAGTCATTTCACTTGTACAGTAAATGCATCTTGAGTCAAGAATGTTTAGATATTTATACTAGAACACAAGACACAAACACTGAGTAAGAGAATCATTCTTTCCAGTGCATCAGGGACATTTGTTTTTGACATCTTTATTGTTTGCCTTGTCAGAAAACTACAGTAAATGAAGTTAACTGGAAAAGCAGACAAATGAAGCGTTCCTGACGTCTTGCGCTCACTTTAACGGCGGTGATGAGCCGCACATAGTCTCCCAGCAGCTCTGAGAACAGGTAGAAGTCAGCGAAGGCCTGGTCCTGATGCAGCTGGTCGATCTTCTCCTCCACCTCGGCCAGCTGCGACAGAGCTCGCGACAGCGCCGTGTGATCCTCCGAGTTCCCCAGCATAGCCGCGCTTTTAGCGAACGACGCCGTGTTCACAGACAGCTCTGAGAGTCAGAGAGAGAGCATCAACAGTGAAGAGTCATTATGCAGCACTTACAGCGGGTAAAATAAGTATTGCACACGTCATCATTTTTCTCAGTAAATATATTTCTAAAGGTGCTGTTGACTTGAAACTTTCACCAGATGTCGGTAACGACCCAAGCAATCCATACATACAAAGAAAACAAAACAGAAATGAAGTTGTGTGTAATAAAATGGGAAAAAGTATTGAACACGTGAAGTGTATTTAACACTTTGTAGAAAAGCGTTTGTTGGTAATGACAGCTTCAAGACGCTCCTGCAGGAGGAACTTGCTCAGGTGTGATTTTGTCTTCAAATCTTGAAGGTTCTGTGGGTCTCTTCTATGAACTCTGACCTTTAGTTCTTATTTTCTATTGGATTGAAGTCAGGTGATCGAAACCAGTCGAGAGTTTGCTTGGCTGTGTTTGGGATCGTTGTCTTGTTTCATCTTCATCATCATCCTGGTTCTGTAGGTGTTGGGACTGAAGCAGCTAATATTAATTTCCACTGACGAGGAGCAGGATTGCTGTCTAATCACTGATTGTCTTTCCATGCCTTTTTGAACCTCCCTTTCTTCACGTGTTCAATACTTTTTCCCATTTTATTACACACAACTTCATTTCTGTTTTGTTTTCTTTGTATGTATGGATTGCTTGGGTCGTTACCGACATCTGGTGAAAGTTTCAAGTCAACAGCACCTTTAGAAATATATTTACTGAGAAAAATGATGACGTGTGCAATACTTATTTTACCCGCTGTACATCTCCAGTCAAAAGTTTGGAATAATTACAAAGTCTCTTCTGCTCACCAAGGCTGCATTCATTTGATCAATAATACAGTAAAAATTTTGAAATATTATTAGAATTTAAATCAGCTGTTTTCTATGTGAATGTGTGTTAAACTGTAATATATTTCTGTGATGCGCAGCTGTATTTTCAGCATCATTACTGCAGTCTTCAGTGTCACATGATCTTCAGAAATCATAATAATATGCTGATTTACTGCTCAACAAACATTTCTGATTATTATCAATGTTGAAAACAGTCGTGCTGCTCAATATTTTAGTAGAAACTGTGATGCGCTTTATTTTTCAGGATTCACAGACGAATAGAAAGTTCAGAAGAACAGCATTTATTTGAAACAGAAATCTACTATAACATTATAAATGTCTTTACTGTCACTTTTGTCCCATTTAATGTGTCCTTGATGAATAAAACCTTTTTTTTTTAAATCCCAAACCTTTGAATGCTAGTGTATCACAGTTTCCACAAAAGTATCATGCAGCACAGCTGTGTTCAGCATTGATAATAATAGAAATGTTTGTTGAGCAGCAAATCAGCATATTAGAATGATTTCTGAAGATCATGTGACACTGAAGACTGGAGTAATGATGCTGAAAATACAGCTGCATCACAGAAATAAATTACAGTTTAACACATATTCATATAGAAAACAGTTGTTTTAAATTACAATAATATTTCACAATTTTTACTGTATTTTGATCAAATAAATGCAGCCTTGGTGAGCAAAAGAGACTCAAAAACTTTTGAGTAGTAGTGTATTAGATCATAAAACATGTGTTCTTAATATTTTTATGATGTTATTATTTGTATTATTACCCTTCCTGTGACACACCAGTGATTCCACACTAGCGTGAAGCTTTCTGAGCTGAACGTCCAGATTCTCAAACTGCTGCTGTTTCTCCTCAAACCACTTTATACACAAACACAGTGAAGAAACCATGATTATAATACTACGCATGTTTATAACATTGTTTTTTAGTGTGAAGAACATTATACACTGCAAAAAATGATTTTCTTACTTAGTATTTCTGTCTTGTTTTCTAGTATAAATATCTAAACATTCTGGAATCAAGATGCATTTACTGTACAAGTAAAATGACTTAAGATATTATGTCTTGTTTTCTGTAAAGTTTTTCCTTAAAACAAGCAAAAATATCTGCCAATGAAAAATAATCTTGTTTAGCCTTTGAATTAAGATTATTGTTCTTACCCCATTGGCAGATATTTTTGCTTGTTTTAAGCTAAAACTAACAAAATTCTTATTTTTTTTAGAAAACAAGACTTACCCCCAGTTTCACAGACAAGGCTTAAGCCTAGTCCCAGACTAAAATGTAAGTCTGAGCTGTTTCAGCTAAAATAAACTTGCACAGACTGATCTTAAAATATATCAGTGGCTTTGTTTTGTCTCAAGATGCACATCAGTAATGGGTTTTTTCTAAGCATGTTTATAAAAATGACTTAAATGTCCTAATTGAACTATGGCCTAATCCTGACTTAGTCTAAACTCTGTCTGTGAAACCGGGCCTTAATATCTTAAATCATTTTACTTGTACAGTAAATGCATCTTGATTCAAGAATGTTTAGATATTTATACTAGAAAACAAGACACAAACACCAAGCAAGAAAATCATTTTTTTGCAGTGTAATAATCTTTTGTGCATTTGAAAGGTTGTCAAAGGTTCTTCATGGATGCCAATTATGAACCTATATATGCTGTTATAAGCTGTTTTTAATGCAAGTCTGCTGGATGTGTGACACTGTACTGACTGTAAGCTGTGTTCAGTGTATAAAGAGCACAATCGTGTCACATGTCCTGACCCCCGCTCTCTCTCTCACACACACACACACACACTCGCTCTCACACACACACACACACACACACACTCGCTCTCACACACACACACACACACACTCTCACACACACACACACACACACAGGGATTGGAGCCAGAGAGCAGCTCATTAATTCGTCTCATTATTCAAGTCCAAAAATCAGAGCCTTACCGCATCCGATTCATTCATCTTGATTGTCATTTTGTTGACAGCGTCGGCCGCTTTGTTTACCATCCTCAATATTCCGGCCCCACTCAGCGCCTGTGTGCTAACCGCTCGCGGCAGCTGGGATAAAATGACAAATAAGGGCAAACAAACCGGTTAACAGGCCGCGGCTCAGACCTCGTCCCGCGGGGAGCGTTTCTCCTCCCGCCGCGCACCGGGATTTTCTCCAGTCCCATACATTTCAATGCCGGTCCAATTTAATACGTTTCACCCTGGAAAACTCTCAGAGGGCCCGCGGGCAAAAATAGCTTTCAATCGGCCCCAGCGTTTAGCTCTTTACAATTGCTGCAGTCTTCCATTATACATACTTAATTCAGACATTCTAGTGCTCACGCCAAAGCCGCTTTTGGGCCTATAAAGAGAAAATCAGAGACTGGAGAAGCAGAAATGCATTGGATCTGTTCAGTGTGTTATTCAGGAGATGATCTGAAGTGTGATGTTATTAACACGGGTGACTTTATGAGCACTGTACGTAATATAGTGTATTTTCTCACTTGAGTTTAATGGAGAAAACAGGAATTGTTCCTTTCCAGGTGTAATCTGATGTCACGATGATTCATTTTGAATTTTTACAATCATCTGAAGTGCTCTAAACATTCAAGACATTCACATTCATGCTGAAGCTGGTTTCCGCCGAGGAATAAAACAAAAAAGTACCTGTGAAATTATGCACAATTTTAACAATTTTGAGTGCATCTCTCTTAATTCTGATTTTTGTTTTCTGCAGAGGAATCAAAAAACTAAAAAGATAATTGTGAGGGTTTTTTTTTAGATTTTTAAAGACATTTTTCTCAGAATTGCAAGTTCATGGTAATTCTGAGTTTATTTCTTGCAATTCTGAGTTTATTTCATGCTATTCTGAATTTATTTCTTGCAATTCATAGTTTCTATTTTGTAATTCAGAGTTTATTTCATGCAATTCATATTTTATTTCTCAATTTAGAGTTTCTATTTGTAATTCTGAGTTTATTTCTTGCAATTCAGAGTTTATTTCTTGCAATTCAGAGTTTATTTCATGCAATTCTGAGTTAATTTCATGCAATTCAGAGTTTATTTCATGCAATTCAGAGTTTATTTCATGCAATTCAAAAGTTAATTTCTTGTAATTCTGAGTTTATTTCTTGTAATTCTGAGTTTATTTCATGCAATTCAAGAGTTTATTTCATGCAATTCTGAGTTAATTTCTTGTAATTCTGAGTTAATTTCTTGCAATTCAGAGTTTATTTCATGCAATTCAAAAGTTTATTTCATGCAATTCAAAAGTTTATTTCATGCAATTCTGAGTTAATTTCTTGTAATTCTGAGTTAATTTCTTGTAATTCAGAGTTAATTTCTTGTAATTCAGAGTTAATTTCTTGCAATTCAGAGTTTATTTCATGCAATTCTGAGTTTATTTCTTGCCATTCTGTTTATTTCATGCAATTCAAAAGTTTATTTCATGCAATTCAAAAGTTTATTTCATGTAATTCTGAGTTTATTTCTTGTAATTCTGAGTTAATTTCATGCAATTCTGAGTTTATTTCTCAATGTAGAGTTTCTTTTTGCAATTCACGAGTTTACTTCTTCCAATTCTGAGTTTATTTCATGCAATTCAAGAGTTTATTTCTTGCAATTCAAGAGTTTATTTCTTGCAATTCTGAGTTTATTTCATGCAATTCTGAGTTTATTTCATGCAATTCAGAGTTTATTTCATGCAATTCAAAAGTTTATTTCTTGTAATTCTGAGTTTATTTCATGCAATTCTGAGTTAATTTCTTGTAATTCTGAGTTAATTTCTTGTAATTCTGAGTTAATTTCTTGTAATTCTGAGTTAATTTCATGCAATTCAAAAGTTTATTTCTTGTAATTGTGAGTTAATTTCTTGTAATTCTGAGTTAATTTCTTGTAATTGTGAGTTAATTTCTTGTAATTGTGAGTTAATTTCTTGTAATTCTGAGTTTATTTCTTGCAATTCAAGAGTTTATTTCATGCAATTCTGAGTTTATTTCATGCAATTCTGAGTTTATTTCATGCAATTCTGAGTTAATTTCATGCAATTCTGAGTTAATTTCTTGTAATTCTGAGTTAATTTCTTGTAATTCTGAGTTAATTTCTTGTAATTCTGAGTTAATTTCTTGTAATTCTGAGTTTATTTCTTGCAATTCAAGAGTTTATTTCATGCAATTCTGAGTTTATTTCATGCAATTCTGAGTTAATTTCTTGTAATTCTGAGTTTATTTCTTGTAATTCTGAGTTTATTTCTTGTAATTCTGAGTTTATTTCATGCAATTCTGAGTTTATTTCATGCAATTCTGAGTTTATTTCTTGTAATTCTGAGTTTATTTCTTGCAATTCAAGAGTTTATTTCATGCAATTCAAGAGTTTATTTCATGCAATTCTGAGTTTATTTCTTGCAATTCTGAGTTTATTTCATGCAATTCTGAGTTTATTTCTTGTAATTCTGAGTTTATTTCTTGTAATTCTGAGTTAATTTCTTGTAATTCAGTTTATTTCATGCAATTCTGAGTTTATTTCTTGCAATTCTGAGTTTATTTCATGCAATTCTGAGTTTATTTCTTGTAATTCTGAGTTTATTTCTTGCCATTCTGTTTATTTCATGCAATTCTGAGTTTATTTCTCAATGTAGAGTTTCTTTTTTGCAATTCACGAGTTTACTTCTTCCAATTCTGAGTTTTTTGGGGGGGGGTTTTCAATTCTGAGTTGATTTATGGGATCATTCAGTGTTTAGATTTATAAATTTTAAATTTTTTCTCAAAAAAGAAAAAAGTCAATTGTGGGATAAAAAAAAAGAAGCAATTATCCCTTTTATTTTTTTTATCCCACGGCAGAAATGAGCTTCCACACATTTATCCATAAGAAACGGTCAACTTTTTAGCAGCTCGTCAATAGTAGATATCAGCTCCAGTTATTGTTAATGCCAATTTATTAAAGCTACAAAACGCTGTAAACAGACATGCAATGGGAAAAACGACCGATGCAGCTTATTCAGATGGGAATAAAATCCAAGAGCAGCTCAGTATCTGTCTGACAGTATGACGAGCCCATATAAAACACCTCTATCGTCTACAGAAACGGCGAAGGTACCTCTGAACTCTCCAGGAACTGCAGGACATCGGGGTCTTTGAGCAGCGCCGGGTGTTTGACGGTCCTCAGCAGATACCTGCAACACAAACACACATCTCCCATCAGGATCCAGTTCTGCAGCAGATGAAGTCTACAGCCGAGCCGAGGAACGCCGGCCGAGCCGCTGACCTTCACGTCACTCAGCGGCCCGATAAAAAGGCCAGAGAAATGTCAGCGCCTCACTTAACTGTAATTTTTATTCGATTCATCAGTTTGTGCAAAACCAGGAGCGCAGCAGCGATCAGCGGCGGAGAGAACAGCAGGACAGCAGCAAACCTCAATAATTATTTATCTAATATTTCTTGCTTAACCTTTTAGCCACAAAAGAGCAGAACACGAGTGATCTTTCCAGCGCATCAGCCGAACAGAAAACACCAGACTGCAGAGATTCACACACCGCAAACAATCATGCTCTTACTTACTGTTTCTGTCTCGTTTTCTAGTAGAAATACCTAAACATTCTTCAATCAAGATGCATTTACTGTACAAGTGAAATGATTTAAGATATTATGTCTTGTTTTCTAAAAAAAATCTAAATTTTGTTAGTTTTTGCTTAAAACAAGCAGAAATATCTACCAATGGGGCAAGAAAATTAATCTTAATTCAAAGGCTAAAGAAGATTATTTTTCTTACCCCATTGGTAGATATTTCTGCTTGTTTTAAGCAAAAACTAACAAAATTTAGATTTTTTTTTTTAGAAAACAAGACATAATATCTGAAGTCATTTCACTTATACAGTAAATTCTAGAAAATACTAGAAAACAAGACAGAAACACTGAGTAAGAGAATCATTGTTTGCAGTGTGTAATGTGTTAACCCAACATCGAAGAGCCACAAAAACACATTTATTGCTTGAATTTAGTGATAAAACTGAGCTGAGACTTTGTTTCATAACAAAAGTAACAAAGAAAAAAATTATTGGATGGGTGGAGCTACAAATAATATTTTATTCAACTCTTGGGATTTAAGAATCGGTATCGCTTCATCAAAATGAGAATCCATTAACCTTGTGCCGACGCTGAACGAAACTAAAATCAGTGAATAAATGAATGCAGATCTCACTTAAATGAATTAGTTCCAATACCTCTCTAAAGCAGATCTTCTCTTCTCTACAAACTCCACTGATGACAGATCCTCTTTCCCCACTTTGACCTTCGTCATTCCTGAAAAACACACGATTCATCGTGAACCTGACGCCATCGGAACACGTCTCTGATGATTCGTGCGCGGACTTACCCACAATGCTCTTCTCAGGCGCAGGAGGAACGATGTAGCCGATGTGCATGTACTTGGAGGCTAATTTACTGTGCAAACCCAGAAAATCACTGAAGCGCCTCTTGACGGAGACCTCGTCTCTGCTGAATATGGACAGACTGGTCTGCAAACACAGAGAACGAGAGTCACACGGTTCTTCCAGAAGATCCACAACATCTCAGACCAGAACCTGAAGCCTTTCTTACTTTGGTCGACACTTTATAGACCATGTACGCATTCATGCCGTCACCTAGAAAAACAAAGAAATTAATCACAATCAGAATCGCCATGTGTGCACAAATACACAAGAAACTGTGGTTTCCAGGATCTCTGGGTAAAAAAATGTATAAAATAAAACTAATATATATGTATGAAGAGTTTATTTGCAAAAACTCTAACAGATAAATGTTTTTTATTATATCATTATGTTTTTATTCTGTTTTATTGTGTTAGTTAGCTGTGTTTTTAAGTTATTTTTTAACCTAGTCAAAATAACCCAAGTGCAGTTTGATTGAGATTAACTGGAATACACAATGAAAAAACATGATTTTTGAGAATTATTAAAAACGGAGTTATCTGTTTTTGCAAATAAACTCTTCCTATATATCATCCAAAATAAATGTTTTTGTGTACATAATATATGTGTGTGTACCGTGTATAGTTATTATGAGTATATAAATACACACATGCATGTATATATTTAAGAAAAATATGTTTATATATTAAATAAATTTATGTATAATATAAATTATATGAATCTAAATATATACATGTAAATATTTTCTAAATATATACTGTAAGTGTGTCTTTATATATGCATAATAAATATACAGAGTACATATTATATAAACAAAAAGTGTTATTTTGGATGCGATTAATCACAATTAATATATATATATATACACACACACACTGTATATACACTCTGGGTAAATAAATAAATAAAATGCACAGGATATATATATATATATAGTTTGTATTGTATTATTAATTGTTATATTTATTGATATTAATTTTATTTTTATTATTGTAATTGTTTGTTTGTTTATATATATATATATACACACACACACACAAACTGAAGGAAACTAGTCATGAGACAGACGTGAGTGTGTTCATCATCAACATTCACTCCGACTGATATTTTGGGGCAAAACACGTCAACACAGAAATTGATTTCTCACCAAAAACACTGGTTTGTTTTTAGAAAAAGGATAAATGCTCTCTAAACGAGCGACTGTAAACATGTTTAACGCTGGAGTTTTTCTAGCAGTGAGTATGTAGGTGTCATAAATGTAAAACTACACTCTTCGTTTAGAAACACTGAGAGTGTTTAATTTATTTTCCGGTGTTGTAGTCGCTAAACGCAGCTCAGAGCGAATCCTGCTCCTGATAACATTTGAAAAGGTCTATCGATTCCCAGCGTCCAGAGAGCGAGAGGTCATCCTCAGACACCTTACCAACTTTCTCAGGGTCAGATACTGAGATCTGGATGTCAAACGTGTCCCTGTTTTCCTCTTCATCTTCATCCTAGAGAGGAAAAACCCAGTGAATGTGAGAAACACATGTGACCCGTGCCGGCAGAATGAGTGCGAGTGCGGTCAGGATCATTTTAAGCCAAAAATGTTGAATTTGAGGTTTTCACAAAAATGAGTTTACCTAATACTGTACTATGTTTTCTACAACTATAGGGTATATTATACACAATACATTACAGTTTACTGTAGCAAAAACTAAAGTATACTACAGTATTTATCAGTTCACTACAGTTAATACTACAGTATGCTGGAGCATTCATTCAACACAAAGTGTTGTAAATACTATACTATATACAGTATAATACACTTTACTATAGCATAGCTCAAAAACACTGTAGTATTCACTATAAATTACTATAGTATTTTTTCATGTGACATTTTCTAATCTGAGTTTAACAAACAGAGGTTTGAGTCCTGAAGTGTTTAGGAAACCTGTTTGGAAACAGTGTGAATCATTAACAAACGACTCTTGAACTGATTCCTTCTAATGAATCAGTCAAAAAGACTCGAATGACTCTTAGTGGCACACAAATTACATACTGTTAGATCAAATTAATAATAATAGCAACTTGTAATATTAGAAAACAGTGAAATATATTCTGTGGAACTGCATCTTCTCTCAGATATGCAGAGTAAAGCGTGCTTCACCTGGTCCGGCGAGCGGTCAAACATGTCCACTCTGGGGCTGATCATGACGGGCGTCACGGGCGTGATGGCAGGCGACGGTCCGTCCGAGAGGATCGGCTGCCGCTCTGGACTGTCCAGAGACACCTCCTCCGTGGCTTCTGACAGACAGAAATAACATGAGCTAAACAAACACTGCTGAGAAAATCACGCTTATATACTTCAGCTGATTATTAACAAGAGGCGGGTTGTAATGCAGTATGCCGTTTACTACGCAGTACAACGGGTTGCGGTCGTGAGATTTTTAATGTTTCTGAAAGAAGGCTGCATTTATTTGATCAAAAATACAGTAAAAAATAGTGAAATATTATTAGAATTTAAAACAGCTGTTTTCTATGTGAATATGTGTTAAACTGTAATTTATTTCTGTGATGCAGCTGTATTTTCAGCATCATTACTGCAGTCTTCAGTGTCACATGATCTTCAGAAATCATTCTAATATGCTGATTTGCTCCTAAAGAAACATTTCTGATTATTAGCAATGAAATATACATATAACATATATTATAAAAAGTAGGGCTAAGAGTAAAAATACAAAACAAAAATTAATAGAATAGAATGTTCAAAAGAACAGTATTTATTTGAAAGAGAAACATTTTGTTACATTGTAAATGCCTACTGTCACCTTTGATCAGTTTAATGCATCAACGACGAATAAAAGTATTCATTTCTTTCATTAAAAAAAACATACATTTGAACAGAAGTATATGTGACATCAATGTTCTGCTGTGCCTCAAACTGTGAGCCAATAGAAACAGAACATTCTCAAAACTATCCAATCATGAAGCTCCAGATTCTGAATATGTAAACGGCTCATTACTGGACTGGAGACTGATTTTAACATCTACAGACCAGCGAAGAGGTCATCGGGGTCGTCGTCCAGCAGCATGGGCTCGGCTTTGGGTCCATTAGAGCTGGGGCTGGTGTCTTCTGCAGGCAGACGAGCCGCTTCTGGAGACTGAGAGAGAAAACACACAGCGTTCTGTCAGCCGCAAGCATAAACCTTCATCACTTTACAGGACAAACAGTCAAAAGTCAGGAGATCACAAATAATAATAATAAATCTGGAAAACTGTAAATCATCTAAATCTAACAATATTACTCTAATAATGCTGTAAGTTTCACCCTTAAAAAATTAAGCTCATTTCCCACTAAAAAAAGCAGGAAGTGACATGCCTCCGCACTCTTCAGCTCAGGTGAAACAATATTATACTTTTAATAATATATAATATTATATAATAATATTTTATAAAATAATATTACAATTTTAAAATATATAATATAATATTTTATAAAATGATATTATACTTTTAAAATATATAATATTATTATATGTTAAAATTATAATATTAACATATAACACTATATTTTATAAAATTATATTACAATTTTAAAACATATATTATTATATATTATAAAATATTATTTTAAAACATATTATATTATAATTTTAACATATATATTATCTTTTATAAAATAATATTATAATTTTAACATTTTATATAATTTTAAAATTATGTAATATTATTAAATATTATAAAATAATATTATAATTTTAAAATATATATAATATTACATATTATAAAATATCATTTTTAAAATATATTATATTACATATTATAAAATATTATAATTTTAATAATATATTATATTATACATTATATTATAAAATATTATAATTTTAAAATATATATTATTATATATTATAAAATAATATAATTTTAATAATGTATATTATATTATACAATAATACATTATATTATAAAATATTATAATTTTAAAATATATATTATTATATATTATATAATAATATTATAATATATTATAAAACAATATTATAATTTTAATAATATATATTACATTACACAATAATACATTATATTATAAAATAATATTATATAATAATATAATTTTAATTATTTTAATAATACATATAATTATTATAAGCTTTGTAACGAAATGTTTTCTTTTTGACTTTGCATCCAACTTTCTACAGTAGATCTACAGAAACGATTACAGCCAAAAATGTTGTTCTGTGTTACATCAGTTACTGTGACTCTCGCTCTCTTCTCATCACACACTCCAGCAGCTCGTTAAAGTTAATGTTCACACACTCCTGTCATAAACGTGTTTCTCTCACAGGACAAACTCATGACCGGAAGCACAGGAAGAGTGAAGGGTCTCAGAATCTGCTGATGGGGTGTAAATGAGCCCGACATCACATGAGCAGATCTCATCTGACGCTTATGACGGAGATTTGCTTACATTCACTTCACACAAGCTTTGCATGTCTCTTCTTTCATTTAAGTGTTTATTTTATTGCATTGATATATTTGCGTCTGTAGCTTTCAATCCCAATCCATATCTTTAAAGAGTTTTTTCTCTTACAAACAGCAAACTTTACCATTTTATTCCTCTCTGTATTCTGAAGGTTTGTTCATATTTCATTCACGCTGATTTATACCACATTTCACTCCTAAAAACAGGGTGA
>NC_081162.1:28764185-28784185 GCF_012432095.1 Onychostoma macrolepis
GACACCTAGATGAGCCCAGAGACAGATCCCCAGTGAAGACCCTGTCATCTAGACGGCCATCAGGACAAGACCTCAGGAACCAGACGAGTCCTCTGCACAATCTGACTCTGCTGCAGCTGGAAGTGAACTGCTGGTCTCGTCTGGTCAGAGAAGAACTGACCCCGACTGAGCCTGGTTTCTCCAAGGTTTTTTCTCCATTCTGTCACCGATGGAGTTCTGGTTCCTCTGGCTTGCTCAGTTGGAGACACTTAATTCCCAGCGATATCGTCGACTTGATCGCACAGATACTATTTAAACTGAACTGAGCTGGACGATAACATCACTGAACTCAATAACTGGAAATTGAGTGTTTAATCTTGTCATTTTACATTATTGACACACTATTTCCTATTCTGATATTGGAAAGTTGCTTTGACACAATCTGTATTGTTAAAAGCACTGTATAAATAAAGGTGACTTGACTTGAGTTCGAAGTCTTGATCTGAATCAAATGATTCGTGATACGTGATCTAATCGAGAGCTTTGAGCAGTCAATCATTTTGCTCTGTTTCACCCATCACTGCATGCTTTTTAAAACCAGTACAAGCCATGTCCAAATCGATAATTAATTGCTCTTTTGATCTGGTTTTTGCTAAAGAATCAGTTTCAGCTTAAATGACTCACTCAAATGATTCGTTTTGTCTGTTTCTCAGATTTTCACGTCTTCAGTCAAACTGTCAGCACTAATTCTGGTTTAGCTCGTTAGTTTTATGACATTAACTGAAATAAGCAAGAAAAGTATGATGTTTACAAAGAGAATATCCATATTTCCATTCCAAAGATAACATCCAACACAAACCTATGAACATATTCAGGTGAGGTGACCGGTTTACTGTTAACTAGTGAAACACTCCATTAATATGACGAGCTGCTGCTCAAAACACACGTTCGATGGAAACTTTGTGCTTTATGATGGAGTTTGTAGCTTAATATACTATATTTGAAGTAGTTTGAGCTGCAGTTCAATAGAAATCAGTTGAAAGCATCCAGTCTCTCTCATACCACTGAAGTAAACGTTGAGCTTATCAGCATATATTGTGATAAATATTTAAGAAAGAATCTTATTGTATTCGTCTGTGATAAAAAAGAGCAAATGTCACCCATTGATTCAGCAGTTGAACGCAAAAATAAATAAAAAAATGCAAAAAATTTACTGTACAAGTAAAATGACTTAAAATATTGTCTTGTTTTCTGTATAAAAAAAAATGTTGTTCATCTTTTGAATTAAGATTATTTTTCTTGCCCCATTGGTAGATATTTCTGCTTGTTTTAAGCAAAGACTAACAAAATTTTGATTATGTTTTTATAAAACAAGACTTAATATCTTAAATCATTTTACTTGTACAGTAAATGCATCCTGATTCAAGAATGTGTAGATATTTATACTAGAAAACAAGACAAAAACATCATTTTTGCAGTGTGGAGTTGAACACCAGACAAACGCTCAGTCACTGAAGCATCAGCAGCTCTGTTTTATTCTGGGAATGACTCTTTTAGATGAAGGCACGCAGACAGATGAACATCCACCTCCTCAGTAAATACAGTATGAGCGCATCTGTCAGAGGAGAAACTCCAGCGTCTCTCAAACTTCTGTCTGAAGCTCCTGAGGGACGCGTTTCTGCAGCGCCGCCGTTGAGCCGTGACAGGACGCTTCATGTAATGAGCTGCTATTTACAACAAATAAGGTGGATGGAGGAACACGGCGCCAAATGATGCCGCGGCTCTCCAGGGGCCGAGGCGCGGGGCCCGGGGCCCGAGATCAATGAAACAGGTTAAGGGAGCCATCGCAGGCCAATGAAGAACTGCCAGAGACGCCGGAGCGAACAGACAAAAGCACTGACATCAAACGCTGAAAAGGAGGCGGCGGGAAACACGCTTTAGTGATCGATATCTGATAAATATGAAGAGGCGGATCCTCACAAACATCCGGCTCATTTACTGCAGCTCGGGTTTCACGGTGAGAAAAACAAACAAACAAACAAACAAACAAACACATGTGATAGTCGTTCATTTCCTCATGAACCCTTTTTATATTTAACCCTTTGCTGCCGTTCGATCATTAGGGACTGGAAAGTCTGACTTTTTGATTTTTTCCCCCTTCAAACTTTTGTGGCACTTGTTGAGCACACATACAAAAAATGTTTTTTTTTTTTTTTTAAAGTCACATTTGTACTGTAAATGGCTGCTATAGGAATAGGAAATGAATGGGAAATTATATATATATATATATAATATGTATATATATATATATATATATATATATATATATGTATGTATATACACACATACACACACACACACATATATATATATATATATATATATATATATATATATATACATATACACACAAACATATATATATATATATATATATATACATAGATATATATATGTGTGTGTATATGTATATATATACGTGTGTGTGTATATACTTTATATATATATACTGTTGAGGTCAAAAGTTTACATCCCCCTTGCAGAATCTGCAAAATGTTAATAATTTTACCAAAATAAGAGGGATCACACCAAATGCATGTTATTGTTTATTTAGTACTGACCTAAATATGATATTTCAAACAAAAGATGTTTACATATAGTCCACAAGAGAAAATAACCGTTCAAAAGTCTACATCCCCTTTATTCTTAACACTGTGTTGTTAGCTGAATGATCCACAGCTGTGTTTTTGTTCAGTGATAGTTGTCCACGAGTCCCTTGTTTGTCCTGAACAGTTAAACTTCCTGCTGTTCTTCAGAAAAATCCCTCAGCTCCCACAAATTCTTTGGTTTTTAGCATTTTTCACCAGCCAGTGGATTTTTAAATACTTTTGCACTATTTAACTACTGCATTAATTAAACAAAATAGAATAAAATGTTTGTTTTTTAATAGAAGTATTAGAGGCAAATACTGTTTAATACTGTTAAATAACCTAATAATTCTTATTTAAATATAATTAAAATTATAGTACATTAATTTGTGAAAATGATAATTAGTCTTCATTCTGTTTAATATCTTCGATTCCCGTCAGCACAGCGGGAGGCAGAAAACACATTCCTTTATGACTTTATTACAATATCCAAATATTTGATCTGGAGGAACAGCTGTGCTTTTCTCTCCGAGCGGCTCATTACACACAGTCCATCATCTGGACATATCGCTCGTGTTCAGGATGAATATGAAAGTGTCATCAAATGAATGTGTGAACTGATGATGATTGCACTGATTTGATGGTGAATTACATCAGAATCATGTTGTTTGAGTAATGATGGTCCCTGTACTGTACCATATTAAATAAAGTGGAAAGTTCAATAAAAAGTCACCAAGCATCACTGAGGTTAAACGTGCATCAGGAAGCAGAAACAGTATATCGTCGTTAGCCGTCTCTTTATGAACTCTTTCTGTGAGTGGGACACCTGACAGCGGGTCAAAGGTCATGGCAAGACGGAAAGCACAGGTCAGATTTACTTTCACAACATCAGAATTAAAATAGACTTTGAAATGTAATTAATTTGACACAAATCAAAGCTGATGATTCTCACATGGACGAGTTTGATCTGGTTCTGCTTCTCTACAGCGCAAACATCATCATCATTATTAATTCACACATCAGATTCATGAATATACTGACAGACTGTAATCTGACTGATGCGATTAACCCAGACATTTTTTTCTAAAAAATGCTTTGCAAATGCTTGAAGACCCTCAAGATACACACCGTTAATTTTTTTTCAGACCCCCAATTACTTCCATTAGGTGTTAAAAAACCTTTTGTAAAATTATCTATGAATTTATATTAGTGTTAATACACTCTTGTAAAATATTTTTCATCTTTACCCCATATCCCACACTCTTTTGGACTGAATTTGGCTGATTAACATGAATATTTATGTCTATAGATGAACCACTGCAACATGAAAAATTGATCACTTTTTCATCTGAAAGTGAAAGTTCATGCAAGTAAAATTAATTTATTTTGTTTGAAAACTTTTCAGAGTAATATTTAGAAATAAATATGTAGGTTTCATAAATTTGGACTGTTTTTGAGCAATTATGAGTCATGACTCAATTAAATTCCATTCCATTCATGGGGTTAACACTGATAATTTCCAGATTATATGTTCTTATAAATTTCATACAATTGCATATTCAAATAAAATTTCTCATCAATATTGAAAAAAAAAATATATATATATTTTTGCATCATAGTGTTTTGGTGTGGTTTATGTATAATTTGAAATAAGGAATTTCTTCCATTTTTTAATTGATTAAACAGCGGCGCACTCTTAAAAGCTTCTTCACAGCGATGCCACAGAAGAACCATTTTTGGTTCCACAAAGAACCATTCAGTCAAAGAATCATCTCTTTCTTACCTTTCTATAATCTGAAGAACCTTCTTTCGCCACAAACAACCTTCAAAGGTTCTTCAGATGTTAAAGGTTCTTCTATGGCATCGTGAAGCACTTTTATATTTAAAAGTGTATAAAAAGAGTAATAACAGTAAGATTCAAATCTGATTTTGTTTTCACATTCACTCATTAATCTGAAGTTGCTGATCAGATATAATTTGTTTTTAGTTCCAAACAGAAACAGAATGCAAAAATATTATCCAGATTTTGCCTGCGTGTGGATGTTGTTTGATGGAGCAGGAACAGAAGCGGCACAATTAAAGGTTGATTACATTATTATCCCTCATCTGTGTCACGGCATCAATTAATGCGCTTGACGGCTGAGAAATTGTCACCGTTCTGGCAGAAACCTTTTCCCATCGTTCAGCAGAGAAAGTTTCCCGCAGCTGTTTTCCGGCGGCATTAACCGCTGTCATCCAGAAACAACAGCAGCCCAGCGGTGTCAATTATATTTGATTGACTGAGTAAAGCAGCACACAAATAAGCCCAAACAATGGACACAAAAATCTATAGACGACTCTCCTCCTGTCAAATCAAGCGCTCGTCTGCTCCATTTTCATGCTGCACAACAGCCTTAAACACGCCGTCTGTCTCTCTCTCTCTCTCTCTCTCTCTCTCTGTGTGCGTCTGTCTCTCTCTCATCCGGCTCCAATTAAAGCTGCTGTTTCAGAGCCGAGCGCTGCTTCTGCCGTCCTGCAAACGAGCTCTAATTCATCAGCTCAGCGTCACACATCTGCACATATCGGCTCCTGGAATGAAATATTCTCCTTTCACGAGCATTAAACTCGGTTCAGAGTTCATTTCTCCAGGGAAACTCGCTCACGTTCAGATCTGAGCAAATATCCCTCGTTCTCGTGCTTCACTCCTCTTTTGAATAAAAGCATCTGCTAGATGCATTAATGTAAAATGCGCACTAATGCACGACGAACGTGTGTGTGAATAGGGTTTCTGCTTCATGCAAACTTAGTGTACTTAGCGTTTCTGTCTTGTTTTCTAGTATAAATATCTAAGCATTCTTGAATCAAGATGTATTTACTGTACAAGTGAAATGATTTAAGATATTAAGTCTTGTTTGCTAAAAAAAAAAAAATCATCAAAATGTTGTCAGTTTTTGCTTAAAACAAGAAATCTACTTAACTCAAAGTGAAAACAAGTTTTCATTCCCCACTGGGAGATATTTGTTACTTCATTTTGTTCAAATCCTCATTGTGCATCTTCAGTAAATGTTTTTTTTTTCATTAAAGGATGTTTAGATATTTGTGCTGGAAAACAAACAATGCCAATTTTTGGCAATGCATGCAATATTTAATGCCATAACTGGAGACGTTCTGCTCTGATTTAAGACCTTTTTAAGGCCTTAATTTGTGGAAGGATGAATTTTTCAGACCTGCAGAAACACTTGAATATTTTCTTGATTCGTTAATTAAACGTTTCTTCCCTCGTTTGATAATTAGCTCAGTTGAAAACTTTTTTTTTTCTGAGAAATGGATCAAAATTAAGTGAGTTTATGGTTAAAAAAGAAGAAATATCTGCCAGTGGAGTCAGAAAAATGTACTTAATTCAAAGGGAAAACAGGTTTTATTGCCCCACTGACAGATATTTGTCAAAACAAGACTTCAAATCGTCATTTTGCATCTCCAGTAAATGCATCTTGATTTAAGGATGTTTAGATATTTGTGCTGGAAAACAAAGAGATAAATTTTCTGACAATGCATGCAACATTTAATGCCATAAGTTTATGAATTTAAAACTTTCTGCTCTGATTTAAGACCTTGAATTTTTCAGACCTGCAGAAACAATGTCGAATATTTTCTTGATTCATTAATTCAGCGTTTCTTTCCTCGTTTGACAATAAGCTCAGTTGAAAACGTCTTTATTTTAATCGCCAAATGTCGTTACAATGATTCCAATAATATAGTGTTTCTTGCATTCAAACATAATAGTTAAATTATAAATCCATACTTTAACTCAAAACAATACAGATTACATATAAACGTATTAGAGTTATGAAATGAATCAGAAACTGAAGGTGCAGCGGTGGATCCTTCGAGAGTTCTGTGCACCGACTCATTTAATAAAGAACACGATTCGTTCGTTCGCTGTACGGCTCTGCTTGCTTTTGATTATTGAGTCTGTACAAAATCACAGTATTGCAAAATTACTATTTCAAAATGCACATGTAAGGAAGTGTGTTCTTATGTATACAGTAGTGCGGTCAAACGATTAATTGCATCCAAAATAAAGGTTTTTGTTTATATAATATATGAGTGTGTACTGTGTATATTTATTATGTATATATAAATACAGACACATGCATGTATATGATTAAGAAAAATGTTATGTTTATATATTAAATATATTTATATATAAAATACAAGAATATGAATATATATATGTATAAACATGAAAATATTTTCGAAATATATACTGTATGTGTGTATTTATACATAATAAATATACACAGTACACATACATATATAATGTAAACAAAAACTTTTATTTTGGATGCGATTAATCATTTGACTGCACTAATACACTGCAAAAAATGATTTTCTTAGTATTTTTGTCTGTAAATATCTAAACATTCTTGAATCAAGATGCATTTACTTGACAAGTAAATTAATTTAAGATATTAAGTCTTGTTTTCTAAAAAAAAAAAAAAAATCAAAATTTTGTTCGTTTTTGTTAAAACAAGTAAAAATATCTGCTAATGGGGTAAGAACAATTATCTTAATTCAAAGGCTAAACAAAATTATTGGCAGATATTTTTAGTTGCTTTAACAAAAACGAACAAAATTTTGATTTTTTTTTTTTTTTTAGAAAACAAGACTTAATATCTTAAATCATTTTACTTGTACAGTAAATGCATCTTGATTCAAGAGCGTTTAGAAAACAATACAAAAAAACTAAGTAAAATCATTTTTTGCAGTGTGTAAAAGATTGCTGTCGTGAAGCACCTGGTTTCTAGAGTCTGGTTTGAATCAGTTTCTTGTCGTGTAACATCAGGCCGTTTTAAACAGCGCTCGTCTTGCTTTTGCTCTTGGACTCGCTCTTCTTGCCGGACGCTCCGCTGTGTTTGGCGGCGCTCTGAGCGTTGTTGTTGTTGCTGTTCTGGTTTCCGCTCAGGGTTTCCATGATGGAGCGAAACGTCCCAAACGCTCGCTTGCTGGACTCCGGCTTGTCTTTTCCGGACGGGACTTTGGCGTCCGGCGCTGGTCCGTCTTTCCGCGGCGGCTCGTCAAACGTGACCCTCAGTTTGAGGTTCTGCGAGGTTTTTCTGCGAGAGGACGGAGACTTGAGGGCGCTTTTGGGACTGGTGGTGAGCTTCTGGCTGTCGGGAAGCTCTTCGGGTTTGGTTTCTGGGTCGCTGTGGTCTGACGACGGAGACGGGTTGCAAACGTCCAGGGATTTGGAAGTTCTGTGTGTTAAAGAGAACTTGTGCTTGTTTTCGTCGGGTTCTGCGATGGACAGCTGCGTGGGCCGCTCGGGTCGGGGCGGTTTGGACTCTTCTGCGTCTGATTCGCTGAGCGAACGCTGCATGATCTGCTTGAGACGCGCCAGCTTGAGTTCCCGCCTCTCGCCCGGCCCGAGCCGTCTCATTGGTCCGGCTCCAGGCCCCACCTCCCCAGCCGGATCTTTTCCCAGCAGCTTGCGCTGGACAGCATCTGAGTCCATGTGTCTCTGCTTCAGCGTCCACTGACCGTTATCAGGAGCCGCTTCGGCCGTCAGCATCATCTCTGGCCACGACTCAACGTGAGAGCTGAGGAGACGAGAGACGTCTGTGAGACAAACACATCCTGCGCCTGCGGAAACAGCTTCCCTAACACACTGCAAACAATCATTCTCTTAATTAGTGTTTGTGTCTTGTTTTCTAGACATTCTTGAATCAAGATGCATTTACTGTAAAAGTGAAATGATTTAAGATATTACATCTTGTTTTCTAAAAAAAAAACGAATCGAAATTTTGTTAGTTTTTGCTTAAAACAAGAACAAATCTCTGCTGATGGGGCGAGAAAAAATTTCGTTTTGCCTTTGAATTAAGATTATTTTTCTTGCCCCATCAGCAGATATTTCTGCTTGTTTTAAGCAAAAACTAACAAAATTTCGATTTTTAAAAAAAAATTTTTTTTTTGAAAACAAGACTTAATATCTTAACTCATTTCACTTGTACAGTAAATGCATCTTGATTCAAGAATGTTTAGATATTTATTCTAGAAAACAAGACAGAAATACTAAATAAGAGAATCATTTTTGCAGTGTCCATTGTAATCTTTCTGGACTTTTAGTGGTTTAACTCATTTTTTATAATGAAATGATATCTAATCAATTGAATTCACAATAGTTTAACAATTTAATAATTTATTCAAATTTTAACAATAACAGTAACTTATAAAATGTGTTTTATTTTTCCCAAAATCCACATCTTCCACTGTCATTTTTCTAGACTTTTAGTGGTTTAATTAAATTTCAGTAACTGAAATAATGTCTAATTAATTGAACTCATAAAGGTTTAACATTTTAATTATTTACAATAATAGAGCTGTAAAAGTTATGCTTTACTTTTCCCTAATTCTGCGTTTTCTGTTGTAATATTTCTGGACTTTTTGTGGTTTGATTAAATTTTTATTTGAAAAGAATGTCAAATCAATTGAATTCATAAAAATATCAATTTAACAATTTGTTAATATTTTAACAATAATGGTGCTGTAAGAAATGTGCTTTTCTCCCCTAATTCTGTTTTAGATTTTTTTGGATTCCATTTTAACGGTTTAATTAAATTTAAATAATGAAAAAGGACATCAAATCCACCAAATTCATAAAAGTTCTTAACAATTCATTAATATTTTAACAATAATAGTGCCCTTTGAAATGTGTTTTATTTATAAATTTTTTCTGGATTATGTTTTAATGAAATTTCCATCAAAAAGGACGTGTAATCAATTGAATTCATAAAGCTTTTAAAATGTATTTACATTTCTTTTAATTTATTAATATTTTAACAATAATAGCGCCCTATGAAATGGGTTTTATTTTTATAATGTTTTTTTCTGGATTTAATATAAACTTATCAATAACGATGGTAAACAAAAAAAGCATAAAACCACAACAATTTAATTAATCTTGTAAAATGTAATCAAATGAAATTGAAAGAACTCGTTTAATTTTTTTGGCAAACTGTTTAAATTAAAACATGATCAAAAAATTGTTAAACATTAATATTATTATTGTAATTACTACTTTAAGTTCATTCTATCTTTCTGTTAATTTCTTCAATTTAAACTAAACTTTTATTTAGTTTGGTTCTTACAAAGGCTTTTGAGTTTCTGTTTGTTTTAATAAATTTTATTATTATTATTATTATTACTACTATACACATTTTTGCTGTTACTAAGTACATTCTTCTGTGCAATAGTAATATATTTCTGTCATAATTTCTTCAAGTTAAACCAAACTTTTATTTTGGCGTGTTGTTGTGAAGATCTTTGAGTTTCTGTGTGTATCTGACCACAGTTTTCTTCAATGAAAGGGTGGAGCAAAAATGCCCTGCTTCTGTCTGTCAGACATTAATCAGAGATATGAGTAATATAATATCAGACCTGGGGACGGCGGTCTGCCGTTGAGCTCGTGTGTCTGCAGCAGCAGATGAAGCTGGTTCTGAAGAGCGACTCGCGCCGTCGTTTGTCTGTCAAAGTCAGAAACACACACAAGCTCAGGTCACTCAGCGCTCATGTTCGTGAAACACATCAATCATTCATGTATTTCATGTATTTATTAAGCACTGATAAACACAACAGCAGCACTGCAAAAAATGATTCTCTTACTTAGTGTTTTTGTCTTGTTTTCTAGTATAAATATCTAAACATTATTGAATCAAGATGCATTTACTTGACAAGTAAAAAATCAACATTTTGTTAAAACAAGCAAAAATATCTGCCAATGGGGTGATAATAATCTTAATTCAAAGGCTAAACAAGATTATTTTTCTTACCCCATTGGCAGATATTTTCTGAGAATCATTTTTTGCAGTATAGGGAGGTTTCTAAGAGGACTCCCAAATTTTTCACAGTTGGTTTAATGAAGGAGTTCAAGTATCTCAGATGACGGTTTGCATTAGCCTTATTCACCCGAGGCACAAATACAATAACTACTGTTTTACTAGATCTAACGTCCTCTAGACATGCATCCAATATGTGTCCCTGCAGCACAGAAGCAGTCATAAGCAGCACAGCTATATTTGTAGCAATAGCCAACAATACATTGTATGGGTCAAAATTATACATTTCTCTTTTATGCCAAAAATCATTAGGATATTAAGATCATGTTCCATGAAGATGTAAATTTCCTACCGTAAATATATCAAAACTTCATTTTTGATTAGTAATATGCATTGCTAAGAACTTCATTTGAACAACTTTAAAGGTGATTTTCTCAATATTTAGATTTTTTTGCTCCCTCAGATTCCAGATTTACAAATAGTTGTATCTCAGACAAATATTGTCCAACAAACCATACATCAATGGAAAGATTATTTATTCAGCTTTTAGATGATGTATAAATCTCAATTTCCTAAAGTTCACCCTTATGACTGGTTTTGTGCTCCAGGGTCTCGTATCTAAAGTGCTCTAGACATCAGCTGAATGAAGGCTCTTACTCGTGCAGCTGTTTGGTCAGTTTGACCACCTGCGAGGCCAGAGACATGCAGGTCTCCACCACCACCAGATACCTGGAGCAGGTGCTGTGACCCTGCCGCTCGGCACTCTGGGACGGACGCTCGCCCTGCTGGTTCTGCACCGTCACGTTCGAGCCGTACTCCACCAGAGTCTGCCCACAGAGACATGATTACACACGTTCACTTCTACAGTCTGAGCACGCTAAATTTCTGCAGATAACATTTTTTAACACGAATGTGAAAATATAAAACCTGCTCCACCTTCCTGCTGCTTTAAGTTGCACTCACCTCTACTGTTCTTTTGTGAATTTCTGCGGCCAAAATTTGCCATTTCAATAGAAATTCTGAAAATTCACAAGATTGGTATTTTTGCACAAAGCGAAAGATTTCACAACGAGTTCAAGTTGGTGGCATGAACTTGTCACATTAACCAGCAGAAAGATGCTTTTTTTGAATGTGACTTCTGTGTGAACGGTCTATTGACATTTTATGCATGCAAATGTGACTGCAATTTTAAAGTTTATGTTCTTTCAATTCAAATGTGCACAAATAGAAGTGAATGGATTGAAAAGTGTAGCGTGACGGACCCCTGATGTATAACACGATCATCAGAACAACACTGACTGTGTTTACTGAACTAAGCTGAAAACACCAGCATGAGCTCATTAACATACCACCCCCTCATTTACATATCAGCACCTACTTAAATATGCAGCATCGTGAGCCAATCATGTCAGAGCTCATTAACATACAGGACTTGAATTACAATCAGTGAATTTAAAGGTTCTGTCAGCACTGGGTCTCATTCACTAAGAATTATGTGAATGATTAATTTTTAATAATTAAAATAACTTTTCACACAAATGTGAGTATAAATCACAACACGTGCATTTGTTTATAACTTCATAATTCGAATTAAAAATGAGTGACCAAGGTCAGTTATATTATATAATTATATCAAAAAATTTTATGTTTTTTTTTAAAAGAAGTTTCTTCTGCTCACCAAGTCTGCATTTATTTGATCAAAATTACAGAAAAACAGTAATATTGTGAAATATTATTACCATTTAAAATTATGATTTTCTATTTTAATTATACTTTCAAATATAACTTATTACTGTGATCAAAGCTGAATTTTATATTAATTCTGCATATGAATTGTAATATGCTGATGTATTATCAATGTTGGAAACATTTGTGATACTTATTTTATTTTTTTAAACCTGTGACCCTTTTTTTAGGATTCTTTGATGAATAAAAAGTTAAGAGCAGCATTTATTTAAAATAGAAATATTTTCTAACAATATACACTACCGTTTGGGGTCAGTAGTTTTTTTCTTTCTTTCTTTTTTGAAAGAAATTAATACTTTTATTCGTTGAGGATGCATTAAATGGATTAAAAGAAACAGTAAAGTTACAAAAATGCTTTCTATTCTAAGATTTCTGTTTCAAATAAATGCTGTTCTTCTGAACTTTCTATTCATCTGCGAATCCTAAAAAATTAAATGTATCACGGTTTCCACAAAAATATTGCGCAGCACGACTGTTTTCAACATTGATAATAATCAGAGATGTTTGTTGAGCAGCAAATCAGCATATTAGAATGATTTCTGAAGATGACACTGAAGACTGCAGTAATGATGCTGAAAATACAGCTGCGCATCACAGAAATAAATTACAGTTTAACACATATTCACATAGAAAACAGCTGCTTTAAATTCTAATAATATTTCACAATTTTTACTGTATTTCTGATCAAATAAATGCAGCCTTGGTGAACAGAAGAGAAAAATCTTACTGATCACAAACTTTTTGGCAGCGTATTTTGTGTGTGATTTTTTATAAGTGTAGTTATTCTGCTTTTAGAAAAAACAAAACAAAGGAACAACTGAAATCACACGAACACCAAAACATTTTTAGCAAGAAACTTGATGTGTGTGTGGTGTGGTCAGTGAATGAGAGCCAGTGTTTTTCTTTCTGTCTGCGAGCGAACAGAACAGCCCTGCGACAGGAAATGGGAGGAGAGCTGCTTCCTGTCTCTCTCTCAGACGGAGCGGCACCTGAACGCAGCTGAGATGTCCGAACTGAGCCGCCACATGCACCGCCGTGTTCCCGTTCTGATCCGCCTCGTCCAGAGAGATGGCCTGCTCCTGCATGAACTGCAACAGCCACAGCAGCACACGCTCCTGTAACACACACGAGCGGCGGTCAGTGATTGGGGATCATCTGTGTGTGTGTGTGTGTGTGTGTGTGTGTGTGTGTGTGTGTGTGTGAGTGTGTCGTAGGGGTGTGCGATATTGACAAAAACTAATATCTCAATATTTTCTGGGATTTTATCGATAACGATAATTAGAGGATATTTTGCTGAGTGTGTTATTGTGCTGGTGGTCAGTTCACACTGATAGAAATTAAGCCCCGTTCACACCGAGAAAGATAACTATAAAGATAATGATATTAGCGTCCACACCAGCGGACGATATCGTCTGTTATTCTAAGCGCACGCGCGTCTGCCAGCTCGTTATAGCAGGACTGATTCTGATTGGCTGTCAATGTTTGTATCGTTCATCAGCTGGGAAAAAAATGTTCTGAAAGTGAGTCCAATGATATCGTTTCTCTGTGCCTTTATCGTTATAGTTATTGTGTGGACTCTGCTATTCTTTAACACTGAGAACGATTTTTAGAACTGTATCTTTATAGTTACTGTGCTTGGTGTGAACGGGCCTTTAATCTTTTCCAATAAGTTTATAAAGCCATTTTTTCTAAAAGTGTCTATTATCTTTTGAGTCAAAATCCTTACATTTAATCAGTGAATTACAATAATAAGACAATTTGGACTGTTACCAAGCAAATTAAATCAGTATCAACAAAATTCATCTTCACAATGCAGAGGAAACACAGAAGCTGCGTCTGAAGAGGTGTTTAGATGTGTTTACACACTGTTTACTGCAGGACATGAATGCATTTAACCTGCAGTTACAAATGCATAAATAATCTTTTGATATATTAATCATAAAATATAGAATACCAATATTTGAAATTATGTAAACAATAAAAGATACTTTAAATGCGAAATTAAAACTGCCAGCAGGTGGCAGCAAGTCACTGTTAATAAGTGAGTCATTGCGATTGAACCGAATCATTTAAACGATTGATTCATTCAGGAACGAATCACCGTCATGTTGCTCAGAGACGCAAAACAGTGCTGTGGCTGTGTTTGGAATTATTTTTATTGTGGAAATGAGCAAAATCAAGAAATATGGTGTCTAAAACATAAGTCTCTTAATTAACTTCTTGTTCACTGAACTGATGTAAATCATGTTAATTTTTGGATAAAAACAGCACTCTTCGTGTGAAATTGATTAATTATATGAAGTAGTAATTAATGCCCCCATGTCTCGAATTTGTGCTCATTCTAAATGTATTTTAATAGACTGAATCATGCACTAGTCTAGACTTCATCACGTAATGTAAGCGTGCGCTCTGTAGGGGTGTTTTGAATGGTTTTTGCAAACTATCTAATAATGTCAAATCACACATCGTTAAAACAACAATTAAGATATTAATCGCAGACGAGATAGCACACCTCTAGTGTGTTGCTCACCTGTCCATGTCTCGCGGCGTAGTGGATGAGGCTGGGATGCTCACGAGTGCAGCTGAGCTCAGCGATGGCTTCGGTTTCACTCACCATCCAGCGCACACACTCCAGATGACCGTTCTGCACGCGCACACACACACACACACACACACACACACACACACACGCGCACACACGCGCGCACACGCGCGCGCACACACGCACACGCACACGCGCACACACACGCGCACACACACGCGCACACACACGCACACGCACACGCACGCACACACACACACACGCACACGCACACACACGCACACACACACACACACACACACACACACACACTTGTATTTACTGACACTATTGACACTATTTACTTTAAGTGACTCTGAGATGTTAAGTTAATATTTCTATAATTTAAGGACACATTTGCATGTTCACGATTCTTTGATCTCAGTTAATGGTTACAAGACTTGTAGCCAAACAAATAAAGTATTTCATCTTTTTTATTTTTATTATGACATGAATTTTTAAATCACATGACATTCAGGTGAACTAACAAAATATTTCATCTTTTTTAATAAGTGTTTTATTTTGATTGTTTTTATTTTAATTTAACTTTTTTATTATTTCATTAATTTTTAGTCACGTGAACAAATAAAATATTTATATGAATTAATGTTTTTTTATTTAGCCATTTATATTGATTGTCTTTTATTTTACAATGAAGTATTTGAAATATTATTTTGTTAGATACTGTAACGTGAACTGCAATGTAATAATAAAAGTATTGTTTTTATATTATTTTTTTAACTAGAAAAAATGAAGACAGAAATATATTACATAACATTAAAATAAATGTCTGATAATTATATTAATAACTGTATTTTACACTACAAGTTACAATACAGAGGTCTTCATTTCTTCACTTTCACGTTGAACCATCAAGATTTTATTTTATTTTATTTATTTATTTATTTTTAAACTGCAGTAAGACCTTTCAGTCTGTGTTTAATTGACAACAGGTTTATAAACACTTTTTTTTACAAATCTGGTTTCTGCTGAAAACTTATGTATACAAAAATGTTGGAAATTATGCAAATATGAAAATAAAAACCAAGTTTTTTGGAGTAAACCATATTGTGCTTTCAACTTTATTTTGATTAATTGTGCATCCCTATTTATTTATTTTAATAAGCACTTTGCACTTTGTGTACTTTCGTATTATTAAACTTTTGCGCAATGAAAGATTATTAATAGCCTTTCTTCCTCATCTATCATATGTTGCTTCCTCATTACTGTGCTATACATTTAAAAGAAATGTCTTTTAATTTATATTATATATTTACATATAAATATATTAGGCTACTTGTTTTTTATGAATGTATTTTACAAAGAGCAATGTGCAACATTTTACCAGATTTAGTCCTACACTTATTCTTGTTTATTTGTTCCCCACTAAATGTTTTTTCCGCTAAAACTTTAGATTTTATTAAATTGTGCACTCATGATTTTTCTAGAGTAACTTTTCACTCCAAAAAAAAAAAAAGATTCTCTTGCTTAGTGTTTGTGTCTTGTTTTCTAGTATAAACACCTAAACATTCTTGAATCAAGATGCATTTACTGTACAAGTAAAATGACTTCAGATTTTATGTCTTGTTTTCTGAGTGTGTCGTACCCTGACGGCGAGGCCGGCGGGCGTCAGCTGCTGTGTGTTGCGTTCATTAAGACAGTCCTCGCCCATTAACGAGGTGAGGTGCTGCAGGCATTCGGCGTGACCCTGAGCCGCAGCCACATGCAGCAGGTTGTTCCCGTCCTCGTCTCGGATGCGCTCCAGGTTCTCCGCCGCGAAGTGAGGCTGCAGACACACAATGATGAGACGGAGAATCAAAATGTTCTTAATATTTACACATATGTGTCCCTGCAGCACAGAAGCAGTCATAAGCAGCACAGCTATATTTGTAGCAATAGCCAACAATACATTGTATGGGTCAAAATTATACATTTCTCTTTTATGCCAAAAATCATTAGAATATTAAGATCATGTTCCATGAAGATATTTTGTAAATTTCCTACCGTAAATATATCAAAACTTCATTTTTGATTAGTAATATGCATTGCTAAGAACTTCATTTGAACAACTTTAAAGGAGATTTTCTCAATATTTAGATTTTTTTGCACCCTCAGATTCCAGATTTTCAAATAGTTGTATCTCAGACAAATATTGTCCAACAAACCATACATCAATGGAAAGATTATTTATTCAGCTTTCAGGTGATGCATAAATGTCAATTTCACAAAATTGACTGGTTTTGTGGAGCTTTGCGAAATGACCGAATGTAAATATGTAACTTTTTCTTTTTCAGAAACATCAGTGTAATACATTTTTGTTCAATAATATTTTTTCTTTTTCATTTTGTATTTTGAGAAGATTTTACGTTACCAATGAATATTTATGCAATAATTATGAACCATTTTTTCCCATTAAATTTTTCTAATTATTATTTTTTTTTTAAATTTATAATTAATGCAGTATTTCAGACTAAAACAGAAACTAGCTTTTTTCTGCATTATGGTTGTTTTGTAGATTGCGTTAAACTAGTAGTAGGTTAAAGATGAAGGGATGATCAAGCTCACTCGCGTGAGCTACGGTGTAATGAAGCCAGCCAATCACAGCAGTGGGCGTTTACGGCCGTTTCTGCCCAAGGACACGCCCCTTCAAACAGAGTGTTTCTCACAGAGAGTGAAAATGAGGATGGAAAATTTTTATAAATATCAGAGCAAAACGGCACGCTTTCTAAACTAACCTCAAGAAAATCATATCAAAATCTGAACCTGAGTTAATGACGGAGGAGATGCTCTCACCAGCAGTGAGATCTGTCCTTCTCTCACGATGTTCAGGATGTTCTGCGTCTTCTTGCTTTCCTCGTCCGCTTCTCCAAACGTTCTCCAGGGCTTGTCCTGCCTCGGAGGAGGAGGGAAGGCGCTCGGGCCGCCATCGGCTTTGTCGGACAGAAGAGCGTCCGGCTCTGATCCGTGAGCGCTCTGAGCCCGGAGACAGTCCTGATCCGCCGGCTTGGGCTTCCTGAGGTCGGGCCAGCTGACCGGCGAGAGAAGGCTCTCTTTAGCGGCGGCGGCGCTCCTCTTCTCGGACTTGATGTAGGGCACGTCCAGGATCTCGTCCATGTCCAGGTCGTAGTGCTCCAGCTCTCCGAACAGCGGCAGGCCTCTGCTCTTGCCGGCCTCGGCGCTCTTGCCCTCGGTCTCCGGGTCCGACTCCTGCGGCTGGTGTTTGAGCGGAGACACGCGCTTGACCGGACGGAACTTGCTGTAGACGTCTGCGATGCCGGTGGGCTTGATTCCCGCTCCGCCGGACGCTGCGCTGCGAGCCCAGTTGATGGACGGAGCTAAAACACACCAGAGCCAACCGTCGTGAACATCTTAAACACTGAGGGCAAGATACGAATCTGACCGTCTGCATTTACAAGTCCGGTTTATTTCTACAGTGCCTTTTTACAGCACAGACCGTTTCTACACTAATAAATTCAATCATTTATAAATTAAAACAAACAACCAAAATAAAACACTGACTAAAATTGAATTTTACAAGCTATTTAAAAGCAAAATATCAGGAAATATCAGAATCAATGATTCTATAAATGCATACTTATAATATAATTATATACTTACAATTTAATATCCACTTTAAGCTGTTTAACTAGAGCAGTGTTTCCCAAAAGAGTTTCATAAGTTGATGAAAAGCTAATAATTCAGTCATAAAAATTAAAAGCTGTAATTAAATTTTTTTTAAAGTACAATAAAAACCCAAACAAAACACTTACACAAAATTAAATAAAAAGCACAATTTAAATATGTTTAAAAGAAAAAAACACTAAAATAGTACAAAATAAAAACAGATCGTTTCAAAGCAGCTTCACGTTAATAAACAAGAACAGAATCAATGATGCAAACTTCATTAAATATGACACAAATACTCCACAGGAGACAAAGAATCATTATTCAGATCAATTCAGTTCAATAACAGCATTAATGCTGCAAAATTCATCAATTATAAAACAAATTTAATTATATTTTTAAATCAAAATTAGTTTTTAATCAATAAAGCAGTTCTACAGAAGACAATAGTGTCATAACTCAGTTTAATGTTGATTCAATAGAGTTGAAAATTTCAACAGTTATTACAAATTTGATTCTTAATTCAGATTGAGTTGTAAAGCAGCTCTCCAGGAGTCAATACTGTAGTTATTCACACACAGGCTTCCTACAGATTTCCATTTCAAAATTCCATACTTTTCCAGACTCAAATTTCCAAAGCTCTCAGTAGATTTTCAGACCATATTTAACATAAACGGAGCATTATTTGGTATATAGTACAGTCATCTGTAAATATTTTTATTTTCCCAGGGTTTTTTTTTTCATTGATTTTCTCTAAGTGACATTAACATACAAAGCCCCTAAAATAATAATAAAAAAAAAACAGTCTTTTACATGCACACAAGAACCTTTTTATTGCATGCTCACACATTTCCTTTGTGCATCACTGCCATCGTACTAAGAATAAAACGAGAGCACGGATGCACATGAATTAATAGAATTCTACTTGCTCAAAATTGATCTTTTCTTATGGTAGTACCTCTAATACTCCGTGGCGGCACCAAAACCATGACACAAAATGGGCTGATGGCATAAAATTTGCCAAGTTCAAGGGTTTATAAAAAAGACTGGTACTGTAAAAAAAAAAAAAAAAGTGTTTAAAATTTGACTTTTGTGAATTTCAAGGTCTTCGGCCTCTTTAACGCATACTCTGTGGAGGCCAAGACACCTCAGGGCTAAAGGGGCTGATGGCACAATACATGGCTCTGTGTGCATCGTCCTATATTATAAGTTTAATGATTTCTCGTGCGCACATAAAAGTCTGTGTACATTTTATTTTTGCAAAAATGCTTAAGGCTATGTTATATGGTGCTAAGAATACTGTGAGAAGAAACCTTCTTATAGCCTGCATTTTGCATAATGAAAAACTGCACCTTGAATTAATTCAGTCGTACTTTGACTTTGACGTCTTGTACAATACATTTATTTTCATTAAATTTTTAATTTTCTATTATATATTAAAAAAAACTAAATGGTGGCAAAAGTCTGAAAGGACAAATATTTTCCATACTCTGATTTTTTTTTTCCATACTTTTCCAGACCTGCACAGACTGAATGGATCTGATTAACACATCGTGAATGAAGCTGGTACCTTGTCTCTCGTCGTTCGCTCCATCGTGTCTCCGGCAC